>NC_065527.1:22961977-23130104 GCF_006386435.1 Epinephelus moara
CATACTGTAAATGAGAAAACTATTCATCATGACCCAAAGGTTGTGATGGGAGTAAATTAACTCATCTAATTTGCATATTGTGGCGTCACGAGGGGGCAGCCATATTGGATTTCATAAATCTCAGTAAAATAGCATTTTGAACATATTTGCACAGCAGATTTCTTTTGTTTTGTGCTGTTATTGTCGTCTCATCCTCAAAATAAAGGAAGAGGAATCTGATGGGAGTAAATTAACTCATCTAATTTGCATATTGTGGCGTCACTAGGCGGTGGCCATATTGGATTTCATAAATCTCAGTAAAACATTCAAATATTCAAATCATTCAAACTTTATTTTATTAAAGGCAGCTATTCAGTGTGGCGTCAGCTTTTCAACAAACTTTCAAAGATTGAAATCATTCAAACTTTATTGTATTCAAGGCAGCATTGCAGCGTGGCTTCAGCTGGCAGCATTCACACCCGCAATTTCTTCAGAAATTGCTTCTCTAGTTATATTATATGATACTTCACCACAATAAAATTTTTGGCCAAATGATTGGTTTATACACATAAGATGCATTCACAAAACAATAAGTTCAGTATACATGTATTTGATACAATATAGTCATAATATACTCACTAGAAAATACACTATATTGATAAAAAAGAAAATCATATGGTCATATATTTTATATTATTATTGTTATTGTTAATAATAACCTTTGCTAACCACCATTACTGACACAAAATACCGTGCATCACAGATTACATGCTTGTTTTACACACTTTGGCCAGCAGGTGGTTTCGTGTGCACATGAAGCCTCGAGAAATGACCCCTTTCCTGAACCAATTTACTGGAAAGCTTCAATGCTTCATGAGGCTTCATCTCACCATCACTAAATCCCTGAAGGATAGATCACACACAAGACTTAAAATCCTATTTTATTGGAGGCTTTACTGTCTTCACAATTTATTGTTTCTTATCTGTGAAATACAAGTAAATACAAGCTTTGTTCTCACTGAGGGAAATGGTGTCAGTATACAGTAACTGACAGGAGGTCTGCGTCAATAAATTCTAGTTTATACACTTAAATATTCCACTACAGGTAAAACTCACATTTAAAGATACATGACTGTGAAAGTGAGGGATTTTTTTTTGTTTTTTTTTTTTGTTTATGAAATCTGAAATGCTTTTTATGATGTAAATTAACAAAATAATCTCACAGTGAACAAACGGCACTGTTGCACCAATTTTCCTTATGAAACAGATAGATACAACTGTGCACCTTCTTCATACAAGTCCCTCTGTTACACCAAATTTAGACCAAAAAACTTTACTGTTTGTTGCCTCCTTAACACAATAAAGCACACTTCATTCAAACTGCACAAAAACCAAATAAATACACCCACAAACATTTGTGTTAGCTTCTCATTTTTCTTTTACTTGAATAAAGCAGTTACACTAACCTAACAGTCGGCTTCACCACAAAACAAATATGGCGGACAGCTCCCGCCGCGCGATTTTCAAATGATGCCGTGTCAAACCAATTTGCCATGGGCCAGTTTATCTGCTATTCTGCACATACCACAACGGAGGCCATCTCTGCGACAGTTGTCTTCTGCTGCTGGTGTTGGGGTAGGGCCTTCATTTCTGCCTTAAGACTTTCTGGAGCCGAAGTGTCTCCCTCAGGGCTCTCCCAGCTTCCTCCAGGGCGTCTATGTTGTAAAAACTTGTATGTATGAAGATAGAGAGCTGACGAACGAGCTCCGTCGGGCCTGTACAGTAATAACTTTTACACTTTGTGGCTCAATTGTGTAAAATTAAAACTACTTACCGCACCGCAAGCCCACGGAACCTTACGAAAAAGTCCGTTTTGCTGGAGCCTTGTATTTATAGCTTCACTCGAGCACAATCCGAAATTCAATTCAACCAATCAGGAGCGTCGTAACGGAGGGGATGGGGCAGCAATTTCAAGCAAAGCAAAGCTAAAACAAGATAGGATAGGACATACCATTTAGCGGAAGTTGGCAAAATAAATGTCCTCCTGCGTTAACATACGTTTACAACACAGAAATGATGTTGAAATTGTAAATCAATACTGCACTTAATTTTATTCAGTATATCAAAACGTTACAGTAAAACTGATTTCAGACAAACAACTATACAATACAAAATAACTTGATATCTAATTACAGTTTACAGCATTAAAAATGTGTATCAGTCTAACATTTACATCGGACCATTTAATTAGTGACTTTTTACTGTAGACTGTATATAATTATTAACTTTTTATTAGCATGTATAATAATGACTGAAATGTTTTTCTTAAAAACAGGACTGTACAGGTAATCCCCAAATTGGAGTGGATATATGATATGAGTATGGTATGGTATGGTATGGTATGAGATCACCCAGAGGATGCATTTGAACTTCATGTTTCATAATGTCTGTATTTTTTCTATGTTCACTTTTGGCAAAAACAAATCCTTAGGTTCAATCATGTTAACTTATTGTTCAATAAGTTCAATATCCTTGTTCAGTTTAAACCTCATCTTAAAGACCCTGTTGATGCTCAGAAATGAAGCTTTTGAGTTGTCATCAAATGCCATCGCCGTGGGATCGCACTATTCGCTATGAAACAGGAAGTTGTTTATAAAAGGCAAAGGATACTTAAGAACTCACGAAACTTGGCACGCTGGCAAAATTATTTCTAAAACTGCAGAGACTATGCCCCAAGTCTGTTTCATTTTTAGTGCCATTTAGTTGTTTTTTTTTTTGTTTTTTTTAATTGATTTAATGTGCAAAATGGTAGAATCTGGTGATGTCCAGGGTAAATGCCATGGATTTCCTGTTGTGGTTATCTGTAGTATTTCACTTGCAGATTCCCTTTCAGGAGTTAAAAAAAAAAGTATTTTGGGTATCCAAATTGCCAAATGGAGAGTCCACCTGGTCCTATCCTTGTTAAAAACCTTTGTAGAATCTATGTGCTTTGTGTATTTCTATCTACTTACGTACACTTTTAGTCAAGAAATTGCTGAATAAATTTAGTGACCAGCAGCCACATGAAACACATGAACAATAAAACGTCTTTTGAATAAATGAATAAATAAATAAATAAAAAATCATTGTTTAAATGTGCATAATATGGTCTTCTGGGTCATCCCCTGGCTCACCCTTGGCCTCACTGTCATCTTCATCTGCATGTAGAGACAAATAAAAGCACATTACTTGATAATGCAATCAAAAGCAAATATAAGAATGAAAATAAATGAGTGTCTAGCTTACTTAATGTAGAAGTCCACAGTATAGGTTGGCAGTCTGAAAAGCACCCGAGGAACACTGATTGTAAGCAAATATCCTCCACTTCCTGCTGGAGGTCCGCAATTCATTTTGAGCTGGTCCTGGTCTCGCTCCTGGGCCTTCATCAGCGCTGCCTAAAGGACCTTCGGCTGCTGCCAAAAACAACAGGGTTTCAGCCCTTGAACCCCTAATGAGCAGTCAATAGCATCAAATTAGGAAGATACGATTACAGCAGTCATAATTAACAGTAGGTGTGTAATAACATGCTAGCGTCATTTTGGTCATAAGTGCAGTGATCTAAGGTCTGTAAAGTAATGTTAGGGCCCTGCACATCCACACAGGTGTTTTCATTCACTGGCTGATTAGACCTCTGCTCAGGATTCGTCATGGGTTTCCCACCTTAACAGGTTTCCTACCAAACTAAAAAAGCAGCGAAGGAAATGCCAAACACAATCTCAACACTCCGGCCAGAGAGGTGGTCTGATTGGTAAAATATATGACAACACCTGTGCGCAACTATTGTAACCACGGTAACACAGAAAATAAATGTGCCACCAGGACTCAGCTGTGGTGTGTAAGACAGATCTCTGCTGCCACCTTGTGTCTTTAACATGGGAATGTTACAAATGGGCCAGTCAAGAACCTATAACACTAACCTGTAACATCTTCTCTTATCCTTCAAGTGGAAATAGACTGGGGAATTGCCTTGTGTTTATGAAATAAATGTTGATCGCAAACTGTAATGGATATAATAAAAAGTTATTAAAGGGCCAATAACAATCTCAATAGCAGTAGCTCAGTCCATAGGGACTTGGGTTGGGAACTGGAGGGGCGCCTGTTCAAGTCCCCGTCCGGACCAAAAATATGGAGCGTGGACTGGTAGCCGGAGAGGTGCCAGTTCACCTCCTGGGCACTGCCGAGGTGCCCCTGAGCAAGGCACCAAACCCCCCAACCGCTCAGAGTGCCTAAAGTATATAAAAATTAAAAAAAAAAAATTAAGAGTTTTAAAGAAGATCTGAAAGATCTGACATCACATACAAATATATATATATATATATATTAGGTGATACTGGCCTGGTTAATAAATTAGTTCTGCTTTAATTTCGACTTTACACCGTACAGTACAGGTGTGATTATACAGACATAATTTCTACACTGGGGATCTATAAATTAAAAAAAAGGTAATGTAGGTAGTGTGATGGGAGTTAATATTGTTCATCTGACAAAGGTAGGACCAAGTCATTGTTTTGCAAGTCATAAGTAACTTTCAAGTCTTTACACTGGAGTCCCAAGTCCTAAACTTTTAAGTTTGAAGGCCTTAACAATTTATAATGTGCCATTTTAACAATGAATTAATACATCTACAAAATACATGAATGCATTTTAGAAATTGTATTTAAGTTTGCATGCTGCATTTAGTTTTTTGTCGATCACAGTGTGGTATTTGTACACAAAGGAAATTTCCTTTGGTATCATTTCTTCCAAGTGGTGCTCAGTATCGTAACGTTAGTTCTTTATGGTTCCTTCCTGCAACTTGACAGTGTGGTTTTACAAAAGACAAAAGACAAGACAGAGGAAAATCACCATGTATTCACTTTTATTGCTTTGCACCGATCACTCATGACAGGAAAGTCATCATTCCGGCTAACAACAGGTCGCTATGTGCTTCGCTGATGTCATGTGTCTGTACATCAGAACAAATACATTTTACTAAGTGACGACAGAGTGTAAAATCTCCACCTTTTTGTTGTTGACATAGTTGATCCACCTCTTGAAGCTGACATATGTATGTTGAAACTGATGTCATGTGACAGTAGTCTATTTTTTCATCAAAATAACCAAGCTCACATTTTACTTTTTATATCAAATGGTCCATATGTGTATGGAAGTCATCGTGAAGTACGTGTGACTGAATTCAAATTTAAGGTTTTTAGAAAAAATATGTCATCAACTTCAGTTTTGATGTTGACGGTACAATAAATTGACATTCACTGATCATTTAAAAAACAAAAAATAGTACCTCAATATCAACAACTTTTAAATGTGAGCAAATACTAGAGTTGTGACAACAGTACACACACAAACAGTTTTAAGAGTAACATTTGTAAATGGAGGCTAAAATTACATCGTTTGAGTTGGTAGCTCACGCTACGACTTTCACACAGACGTGGAATAACACTACAACACACATTAGCCTCTGTGATGAGCCGTGTACTGGTTCACTCTTGTAAAGTGATGAAGGTCTGTCTTTGGCATGTGTGCCATTATATGTGTACCTGTACATCTGTTCTGAACACTTAAAATTATCAGTACAAGACTTGCACATAAAGAGCTTCGACAAGGCACGTAAGCTATTGTCCGTAGAGTCACTGTAGCTACACACAGACAGAGCCAATGAAATAGACACAAAAATCATTTCACAAATTATTCTTTGCCTGAATATGAGTCAGGTTCATGAGTCCATACGTTGCACAGTATGGGATACTTATTGCTAAAACAGGACCGCACTTAGCAAAATAAGAACAACTTCATAGAATATTATAGTTTTTACATTTACTGTAGAAATATTTTGCATAAAATGATTTTCAACGCTAAACATACCAAATTATCTTTACACCACACGCACGCACGCACGCACGCACGCACGCACGCACGCACGCACGCACGCACNCGCACGCACGCACGCACGCACACACACACACACACACACACACACACACACACACACACACACACACACACACACACACACACACACACACTTACCATCAATAATACAGACAGTATAAAAACCGGTGCATCTAACTGGGGTCAGGAATATTCTTTCTTTTATTTTGCACCTTACTATATTTTATGATTTACAGCATTTATTAAAATAGTTGTGATATCAGCGATGATAGTAAATACAGTCAACTAATTATCACTGCGTTTTGACAAAAAAAAATAAAAAAAAAATCAAGTGACCAAGTCAGAAATCATTAAAGATTCCTGAGTTGTTTAACTGACATTTGAACAACAGCTCTATTAGAGTTGGGTCGGTGTAAAGATTTCAAACTAGTTTGTTATTAAGCTGAACACCAGTCTGGACTGGTGTAATGAATTTTACAAGGTGTCGCACTTGACAGAGCATTATGCATTGAATCCATTAAATATGCATTTCTGTCACATCATGTAAACAAACCACGTCCATATCAGCTGTTTGCTCCAGATCGGACTGGACCAAACCTCTTAAAACATCCTGCATTTGTGCCTTTTAATCAGAAAACATGTTTTATATTGTTATATTTACTGAAAATTACATACAATAGCAATGGTCATTCACCAGAAACATCCAGCTCCCTGCCAATCTCCCTCCAGCTAGATGCTACCTTATTTTGTTGTTGTAGTGAAATAAGAAGGTGTCATCTCGGTAAGTCCTTATTTCAACTTCACGAATCAGCTGTTGCTTGTCCGCTGCTGCGCTTTCAAAGCAAGCCACAAGAATAAATAGCAACAGGGCTTTTAAGAACAGTTCAGCTCTGAACAGTGCATCGTGTCGCTCGACTATGTCTCCTCTTGTCACCCTAAAAAACACACAAACTTTCTAGCAAACAAACACAATGTGCGCAACTCTTTCCCTCTCCCGCCCCTCCAGTAAACTGTTCACAGCACTGTCAGACACCAGTGGCTCCGTTGGTCTGTTTATTAACAAAATATTATATTAATCACGCTGTCATATTGCTTATTACTAATGCAATACAAGTTGTGTTTAGCGCCCTGACGCTATCAGCACGGACTGCCGATGCATGCTACTTTTAATTTACCAGAACGTGTCATACTGAAAATGCCAATTCAGCCGGTTTGCATAAAATCAAACTGGTTTAAGCTTGTACACCAGACCAGACCGACAAAACCAGACACTGACCCAACTCTAAGCTCTATAGATATGGTGGGAGGAGGAGTAACCTTTTTATGAACACACTAAAATCCATTTTAGGTAAGAAACTATACTGGCAAAGTGCTTACTGTACAGTACAGACTTCATATGGCCTCTGAAGTAGGTAATGTTACAAATGAGAAGAACACAGTATACATACATACATACATTAACAATGTTTCTATAAGAACACATACAATATGAACAGTGAGGTTTACAGTGAAAACTGACCAACTTATGAGCAGCAATATCAATACTGAGTGTTCCCCTGCAGACAGGAGAGATGAACCATGATCAAATTCTACACAGATGTATGTAGTATAATAGTAGTGTGATGTCGTAGTTTTGATCTGAATGTACCTCTGTTTTGGTTTGTGTCATTTGCTGTGCCAGGCTAATTATGAAATATAATCGGCTGGCGCTGACAGTACCTGAATGGCTTTAATCAAATGAGTTTGAAGCTGGTGTAGTTAGGTGAAGAGTCTTAATATGACTTTAAATACATGTGAAAAAACAGTGCAGCGCAACTCATGGTGTATGAGCTACTAAGAAAATGTACAGTACTGTGACCAGCTTAAACATTAACAATAAAATTGAAATTAAAATGTTCAGTGGGCTAAAAGTAAATTTTAATTCACACAGTCCAAGATCCTCACCAGTGAGGCCCCTTCCTTTGGCATCTGTGGTTCTGATGTGTGACAAATTGCAAGGTTGAGAAAGTTCCAAAACAGTGAGCGTCGGTGGGCAGTAACAGCCTTCGTTGCTTGGAGATGTGCGCTCTGCACTGCGTCATGGCAGCCACCTGTGCATGTGCTGCACACTTCAAGACTTGAGTGGAGTAGGACTCACAGCCCCGGGGGAGCTTGCCTGCTGCCCCGACAAAAGGAACCCCGCAGGCAGGTTGTCCTGCTCCAGTTCTACGCCCCCTTTGCCACTAAGATGGTGCTCGTCAGCGGGGTAAAGTGTTGTGTGGGAGAAGGTATCGAGAGGGAAGGAGGGCCTCCATTTATCACAGGAAGGTCTCGGTAGTAGAACCCCCTCCTGGTGAATCTGGGCTGACGTCGACTCTAACGCAGGCCACCTTTTCCTGGCTGTTATACAGAGATGGAGAAGACAGAGGCAAGATGAGCGCTTGTGCTAGTTTATGGTGGTGCTGAGGGTGGAGAGTGACTGCAAAGAGGAGTGATAGTGCTGAGAACAAAGATTTTACCACCTACAGCACATGTTGATGATGAGGGCTTATGTGAGGACTGTGTTAAAATATGCAGCTCTCAGTTAAAACTATTCAACTTGTGTTAAAATGTTCATGGATTTCCTCAGTATGTATAAAAGATTTCCTGTCAGCATACTCAAGCTAACATCTTGAGGAGCTAAAGGAGACCAGAACAAACCTTTCTCTCTGTTTGTACAGATTTAGACGGTGATACCCAACACTCAACCTTTCTGTCCTGCTTAACATATATTGAACTGATCCCCTGCCGTCCAGGAAGCTCTGAGCCTCAGTCTACTTCACTACAGTATAAAAATAATTTTACAGAGTCATAAAACTCAGCAGTCCCTAACAGAGAATGTTATTTTTGTCAACATTATATAACCATATTAAAGGAATACTTCACCCCCCAAAATGACTTTTATGTATCAATTACTCACCTCAAGCTACGTTGAATTTGTTAGGAAAACTTTTTTTGCAACCCTCCGCAGAAAAACGAAGAATCCAAAAACTGAGAAAATTCTTGATTAACATAAGTCATAGGGGTCCACGTCTAACAACAGTGAAACTATGGCAAATAGATTGTTTACAAACTCTCACACAACTTGCGCAGCATAATCCAAGTGTCATTTAATGTGTTTACAGCTGGATTTTAACTTCAGTGTAATGTATTTGGGAAATGTGCAGTCTGGACTAACAAAGCAGGACAGATTTTTATTACAAATACTACTAGCAGGTTCTACAAAGGTAATTACTAGGAAATGGTTGAGTAAAGAGTCCCCAACCTCTGAATGGACAGAACAACTGACTTTTTCCCTGAGACATGCCACTGAAAATGTGAATATTGGAAAGATGGAAATCTTATTTGACTTCGAAGTGATCTAATTCATTTGGTGAATCTTGTTTTGTCCCCTTTGGCATGGGGACATGCGGAATGGATAGTGGCTCATGGATGACTGGACAATTTTTCGCTCCCTGGAGGGGCTCTGGATTTTCAGGGGTCAAGGTTGGTGATCATGGGGACCTTTGTGGTCTTGAGAGACGATAATGGACATGGAGGACGCCTTGTCAGTGACACTGCAGTATTCCTTGCGTCTTCTTATTTTCTGTTTTGCTCAATGCTGGGCATTTCACCCCTGCCTATGATGTCCCTGCCTGTTGTGGTTTTTGTACGCTCTTTTCTTTTTGTAAAAACTAGTAAAAGCCAGCCTTCAAGCCACACATTGACAAAAACAGTAACTTTACCTCTCTGAACACAGGAGCCGCTGGTCTGCCTTGGCCTTGATTGGTTGATTGTTTGTGTTTCGATCAGTTCTAGTTTGAGTGGCACCAAAGTTGCACAATACTCGACAAAGTAACTTATCGATTCAGTAGTAGACCAGCAGCTCCTGTGTTCAGCAAGGTAAAACTAAAGGTTTTGTCAGTGCAGTTTGAAGAGAGCATAGGTGAGATTCACTTTTAGCTCACTTTCCTGTCGAAAAAGTGCTGTCTGTTTGGGAAGCTCTGAGCATACGACTGGATCAATGACATCTGGGTTATACTGCACGAGCTGTGTGAGAGTTTGTAAAAAGGATGTTTTGATACAGTTTTGCTGTTGTTGATCGCTGTCCGCTATGACTTCAGTTCATCGAGAAATGTCTCCATCTTTGGATTCTTTGCTCACTGGAGGCATACGACAAAAACAGTTTTCTTCAACAATTCATTGTAACACGTGATGAGTCATTGATATACAACTGGTCATTTTGGGGTGTGTGGTATTCCTTTAAAGTAATGCAGTTGGGAGGGGGGCTCTGGAAAACTCCAGGAGATGGCATAGCTACCTTCCACTACGCTTCACAGGTTGGACACAAGACTCTGCACTCGAGTTCACTGCTTTCCACGCTGCGGTTTTGGCCATTTCATCAGAGATATTTACAACCAAGGGGTCAGAATGAGAACTACATGCAAGAAAAAACGCAAACACACACAAACATAAACCCAAAGAGAAGACAGGCATGTAGACAAAAAATCAGTGGGAGAGGTTCAGTGCAGGACAGTTCAAACAAGCAGACACAAACATGCACACAAATCAGAGATTAAAACAAATCAACGGCACAAAAAGGCCACACACAGTATGTTCCACATTAACATGTACCAAGAAACGTGTGCCTTTTGCATTAGAGGCAAAAGTTATGTGTCATGATGATTAGATTGTGTACACATTGTTAGTTAGTTAGACAAGGATGGCTTTATCTCAACAGGACAAACGTTTTATCACAGACCATTTACCCTCAAAATACAAAAAACAAAACAAAACCCAACAACACACAAAGCTGCGTGTTTTAAAGCCAGTGTTTGTTTCTTTTAAATAGCTGAGGGCAGTTTGGGCCATGCGCTAAATGTCTGAGTATCAGTGTGGAGGGTTAGAAAGCAGCCATGTGGGTCAGATGTTTTCCATCAGACACACAATCCTGCTACCTCTTCTTCCATTGGGAGGCTGTGGGTCACTAGTCCTATGCTGTATGATCTGTTCAAGATGGACATAATAACACACAGCTGACCACCAGTGTCAGAATTACCATTACAAGTTGTACATGATGCATCAGAAAATGTGTTTATAGCTCCAGTTTATTATTTACTTTTAGCTTTATTTTTTCCTCAAGTTTTTAGATCATATATGCCATAAAGACATTTATTAGGGAGGAAGAAAATCTTTTGGGAAATTTTAACATTTTACAGCATTTTAAGTCATAAAAATGGATTTTACAGCCTCATTAGTCAGATCATAAAAAGCAAATATAAAGACTGAGTTCTTGTGGTGTGATATGGTACTGTATAATTAAATGTAGAATACGCTCGATGCTTCACTGAGTATTTTAAATTAAATGCTGCTTTACATCCCAGGGCTGGACATTTAAGTGCATTTATGGGCTGCACCACTCACCTCCCTGAGAGTGTTTTCACTGGGATGTTGAGCCGGTTCGAGGATTCATAGCTGACCTTCAGTCCCCTCTCCTCTTCCTCCTGCAGTCTGGACTCTTCTTCCTGAATGAAAACAGCATTGGAGTACAGCCATGACTGCAGTGAGGCAGGTAAAACACTGGTGACACTTCTTATTTTTCCTAAATCATGACATTTCTAATAGTCTAGCTCTTCAGATTGGGTTTAAAGATATTTTATGGGCATTTTTTGCCTTCAATTGATAGGATAGTGAAGTGTGAAGGGAGGAGAGAGGGAGGGACATGCAGCAAAGGGCCACAGGCTGGAGTCGAACCCGGGCCGCTGCGGCAACAACCTTATACATGGGGCGCCTGCTCTACCACTAAGCCACCGACGCCCCAGACTGGGTTTGATGAGATTGCACTGCTTTATGTACATACTATTTACTAACCTTTACTTGTTTATAAAGCTTTAAATGACCTTGCTCCTCCATGCGTCAAAGATTTTCTTTCATTTGATGTTCCTGCCAGATCACTAAGGTCCTCCACTGCTTTTCTTTTACATGTTCCTCATGTGTCCCATAAGAGCACCAATGAGAGACCCGTCTGTTTTTATGCCTCTAAACTGTGAAACTCACTACCTCTGGTAAGCTCTTGGTAACTCAATATTGTTATACTGTAAAACATTTAGCAAAAAACTGCTTGGTTCTGTAACCAAAGACAAAGTCTGAGTGAATTCAGTTTAGATTTTCTCCAATGTGGACGTTGAAGTGGGTCAACGCAGTACAGAAACAGTTAAAATCAACAAGCTGCTATGGTCCACTTTTTGATAAAGAATGGAAAAACTAAACTTTTCTCACTGTGCTATTTAATTACAGTTTGATTTTATTTGACAACAAAACTAAACAAAAAAACATGGAATGAGTTTTACCAGCTTTTCTTGTGCTTTCTTTTTCTTGTCGTCCTCTTTCTTCTTCTTGCTTTCTGGCATCAAGTCATCCAGCCAGCTCAGCTCTCTCTTTGTGAAGATCAAGTCTAGAAGCTTTCGCACAAAGACCAGCGCCAGAACCTTGAGACACACAGACAAGGAATCTATTATTACAGATCTTTAATAACATCACAAAATCTGAATCAAACAGAATAAAAGCAGTACACTGGAAAGATATTTAATATCTTAATTTCATCTGACACCAAACTAAGCATAAATTATGTATCGTGGTGATATTAGAAACTTTATTTAATCCCATTACTATGTAACAGTCTTTGAGGTCATTACCATCATGGGAAACACAACAGCTGCTGCAGAGGCCTTGATGACCCAGAGCAACACCAAACAGGTGAGCTGCACTATGGTGAAGATATGGACCTTCCACAGCGGCACGTAGCGCAGATAGATCAGATCAGGCTGGTGCTTGGCAGGCATGCCGAACAGCTTGATTCTGTCAAAGAACTAAAGAGAAAATGAGAGCCTCAGTGAGAGCGATAAGAAATGCAAATGAAAACGAAATGGAATTCAATACATTATTCAGAAGAGGGAACATGTTCGACAAAAGCTTTTACGGATTAAAAATTACGATCAAAGGTTTGGAACTACAAGGGGCAAACTTCTCTTTACTAACAGCTCATGACTACCGTTGAGAATAAAAAGGACACGCTATCTTCAAAGACCAGCAGAGTAGAGTCTTACTTGAATGCCTTTGAGGGAAGAGACACCCATGTAGAGAAAGACTCCATACAGGACTGGCATAGGAATAAACTGTGAAGAGCAGAAACAGCAATTCACCTTACATTTCAGAAAAGGTGATGGGATGTATAAGTGTGTTAAAAATAAATGCAGCATAAATAAGAATTAAATTCAAATTCTTACTAGTATTATGCCACTGTTTCCTGTATCTCACCTTGAGCACTGAGGTCATGAAAACGGAACAACCCATGAGGACAAAGATCATGAATCCAGTGACGCGCTGCTCCCGGATGCCCAGAAACTTGGGCTGCTCTCCCGGAGCGGAGCAGCCAGACTCCACCTTCAGGCTGTTAACGTGGGAGATGGAGAGGACGGTTGCAGCTACGAACCACGGCAGGCCCATAATGGAGCACAGGCCCAGCATAACTGCCACTACCAGCAAATCCAGGTGATAGCCACAGCCTTTCTATAGGACACACAGGGAGAGAAAGAGACAGCAAGTAAGTTTGAGAGCCAGCTAAGCAGTTATGAGTTTGTCCCTGTGGAGGGAATGTACTAAGAAAAATAGAATTACAGAAAACAAGATTGGAGAGCATGTCTAAAAAATTTAATATGCCCATCTATACTTGGAATACTGAGCTTCAAACATTTGCTTTATGCATTTTAAAAGGTGGACTGAATTTATTTTTAAAACTGTAGAACCCTGAGGCATAAAAATACCCCAGAAATAAAGCTAAAAGAGATTATAGTTGAAGCGTTTCTGTGAGATGAACACAGCAGAAGGACAGACAAGAGAATATGTTAGCTTCAACCATAATCGAGGATGACATAAAGGGAGAGGACCGATGAGAGATGACTGAGCTACAGAGGGATAAAGAGGACTGTGAGTCCAGATATAAAGACAGAAATCTGGACGCAGCAGAACCAAATTTAAAATAAAATTAGAATGAATTATATTAGACATTTGGTACGTTAATAAATCTGTTTAAACTAGGGCTGTACCGAATGTCATTTTTTACATTCAAAGCCTTTACAGAGGTTTTCGAATAAAGCTTTGAATGTCTGTCCTCATTTTTTAAGACAACTTCACCCTTAAAAAAAAAAAAAACTGAACAAAATTCTCAATTCCAATACAGTGATTCATACAATTAAATGAGTAAGTCCTCTTTTATGACATCAACTCTTTGTAATGAATGCATTTAATTTATGGTGCTGGTAGACAGCCCTGTTGGTACAGGTGCGTGGCTCCCTTTGTGTGCAGCAAGTGGGAGAGATAAGTGAAAAAGTTGTTTTTGAAAGGCCAAACAGTGACAAATACGAACTGAAACAGAATATTTCATTACATAAAACATGAACTTGAAAATCTGGAGTCTTTTTTTCAACAAATGTATTCAGTTTTGGACTTTCTAACACTCTTATCCATTCTTTTTTGTTTCTATATAATGGCTTTTTAAAATATATATATAATTTTTAAAAAAATAATTAATAAAGAAGAGTATCACGACTAAATATTTTAAACATAACTACATCAAAATCTGAAATGTTTAAACAATAATCATATTTCTGACATCACAGTACTGAGTGAAATTTAGAGAGAATGACGAACACAGAATCAGTATCAGTCATTCATCCTCTCCTCTGCTGCTGAGGTGATTCACCGCCTGCAGGTACAGCTGGTAAATTTTAAGATAAAAGTTAAACAGTTAGACTACATACAGACAGCTTTTGTTTTAGCTTGTTTGTAACAATACCTGAGTTAGCACTATGTAAAACATAACCGCAGTGGATGAGAGACTGCGGACAGAGCAGATTAAAATATTGCTTTCTACGTGCTCATGCTTGTTGGACAGGTGTACTGATAAAATAGTGGCTGTTACTCACTAACATTTTATTGTGAGTTATCTTCACTTTGTCTCCATCGTGGCCTCTCTTCTCTGCTGGCCGCTGACTTAACTCCGTTTCATGTGTGCTTGTGTGTATGTGAAGGAGTTTAGCCCCAACACAGAGAGCAGAGGAGAGGCTGCAGCATGATAATAAGATCCGACAAAACAAGCTTATCAATAGTCCCAGGACTCGTTTTGTACCAGGTTACGGTACCCATTCCTAAATCACACGCAGCCACCACTGGATTCTAATTCTGTACAGTATAATACTAATAATGTGAGTATAGCCTGATCTTTATCTGCAACTGTGCATAAATACTGGGTTTAAACACATGTGAAAAAATATGTTGATTTGGAATTTGAACGTCAGCGTCGCGAACAAAGCTTCAAACTATTTGATACAGCCCTAATGTTTGCACTGCTGGATATAAAGGAAGGGATAGACACCAAAGACATAAATAGAAAAGACAATCTAGGATACTTCCACTTCAGACAACCTGTGTGTAACTCTGAGACACAACACTGCCAAAAGTAAACCTCCACCGGCCGCGCTGACCTTGAGCTTGTGCTCCTTGCGGTTAATGATGACTGCAGTGATCTGCTGGTCCATAAAGATGAGGATGGTGCAGAGCAGGGCAGGAAGTGCTGCCACCAGCAGCGTCCACCAGGGATTTCCTCCCACCGGGTCCATCAGCCAGCCTCTGTGCTTTGAAGTTGGCTGCAGGGAAAAGGCACGGTGGGATACATTTAGTATATTAGGAAGTAGATGATATGTGTCTTTTAAACTTCTAGGTTAAGACCTTTGCTTACAAAAGAATAACCACCTTACAGAGGATGTAGAGAGGTCACCTTGTCATTTGTATATTCAGGCATATAGACAGATAAACATGCTGGAAGAGATTACCTACCTCAAAGCGGTCAGGGACCTTAAGTTTAGGAGAAGGGATCCCCATTAGATAGTCCACCAACACCATGATCATGATGGTTATAAACACAGCAAAGTCGCTGATAGTGGATCGCACCTACACAACACATATGCACCAACAGTGTATTTATCTATTACTTAGGAATTGCAGCTGAGCATGCATGCTATTTTCTATGTCACTCATACACACACAGCAAAAAAAAAAAAAAAGAACAACCACAGTCTTTAACTTCAGGTCACTGTCAAGATTCACTAAAGTAGTTATTACATTCACGTCATCAGTGAGAGCATAACAATTGAGACAATACCAGCACCTGCCTACACAGAACACCAAGTGATAAAAGACTAGCTGGTACTGTGTGGGAGGATGCAAGAGGATCTTTTCTTCCTGTACATGAGACTGCTCCTGCATACTAATGACTGACACAATGTAAACATTTACATAGCGTGGGAAGCTTTAAGCTGAATTTACACGCTGTTGCAAGAACACCATGTTCAGATGTGCATTTATCAATTTTTATATTTGAATCAGCGACATAAAACATTCTGTATTTTATGGTGTTAAAAGCTGCGTTTGTGGTGCCGACAACAGCATAACAAGAGGACACATATCAAATGTCTTACCCTGGTGGGAAAATATCGCTCTGTCTTGAACTGTTTAAGGAAGGCGGATAGGAAGAAGGTGGTGAAGAAGAGGATGACGGACCAGAAGAGAACATCTGGGATGTAGGGCCCATGATGCCCACAAGCAGGACCCACAAACGACCCATGGAGTGTCTTACACATCTGGAGAAAATGGAGTGAAACCTTAGTATTGTTGTATGAATTATGAAAATCTGGTCCAGTACTGCTAGTAGTGACAGCCTAGTCACAGTTTTAGTAGAGGTTGCATCAGTGTTAATCCTATACATCCTGTACATTTAAGTGTGAGTGGAGATCACTGTGTTCTGGTCTCACCGAAACATTCAGGCTTTCCCATGGGATAGAGTCTGGGCTGTATCCTGTCCGGTTCCACACCTGCATCACTTTCTCTGAGGCATTGACTGGTGGAGAGCACTGACACCTGGGGACAAGAGAACAAATGCTGAGCAAAGTACATACGCTTAAGGTGAAAAAGAGTTTGGTTCATTTTAAAGTTAATTAAAAACAGGCTGCAGCAAAACTGCTAGCATCAGTTGTTTTTAAATTTGTTATTTTGCAAGGGAGTAATTTTCATTTCAGCTCTGGGGAGGAAACGCACTGGGAACAGCTGAAGCCACTACAATTAAAGTTTTCCAAAACAAGAGCAGTGTGTTCTTATAGGGGTAGTATTTACGTAAATCATACACTACTTTATATAACCAGTTAGCACTTCGAATGACATCCTGACCTGAAGAGTGTTTTAGAAAAGAGATGTGTTTGCTCCAATTCTAAAACAGTAGCAATGTTTATCAGTTAAATTTCCTATTTTGTCACTAAAGAATGATTTAACAGATCAAATGCATTACAGAATACATAAATATTAATAATGAAACTGTACATAGTAAATATGCCAAATGTAGCCAAATTGATAAATCATTTCTGGGGTCATGAAAACATAGACTGGAGCTGAGACCTGCGCTATGAAGCAGCTTCGGCATATCCCTTGGTTATCTGGCTTCACTAAGCCAAACAACTGCAATCATGGGAAGCAGTCATACAACAGTGGTTATCAACTCGGTAAATCAACCCCAATTTTCCCAGTCTAGCATGACATGAAACATAAACATGACATAAAAGGGGCAGTGTTTGTAGAATACAACCACTTGCACAAGTGGAGAAGTCTACTGTACAGTAAAGTTGCAGCTGTGAAATGCAAGAAGGACATCTGGCAAAAAATCCATGACTGTATGAATATGTAAGTTAATAGGTTTATAATATCACTGCCACATCATTAGGGCACAAGTAGGGTTGGGTACCTAACTCTGTACTTTTAAGGGTACTGACCAAATTACGTTGGTACTATCAATCCATGCATGTTAAATCCACTGGTGCCAAATTTCTGTACCTATGAGCACATCTGGATGAGAACGCTAGGTTCAGACAGCAGGTGGAAGCCCCAAGAAGCACCCCGAAGCTGGGATGCAGTCAACATCTTTCCATGGCCGATACAGAGCTCTGCAGAGCTCCATTGGCTTCCCAGCAAGCCAAAACTATTGCTGCAGTACTGGTAAGTTTTGGCGTCTGGCCTATTTTCTTTTCTATATTATTTTAGAAATACCCTAGTATCTCTTCTGTTTATCTTTGGTACAACAGAATGAATAAAGTACCGCAAAAAGGTACCGTTGAGAACCAGTACTGAATTCCAGGTACTGGCACCAATATTGTTTCAAATATGAATGGTTCTCAACCCAGGGCACAAGTAGATCTGACTATATTACATTTGCGTATTCCATTAAATTAATCTGTTGCTTGTATATATTCTTACAGTGTGTATGAGAATCTTCTTTAAGCTGTGACCCCGGTGGTGTTAAACGGACTTGGGAGCAAATGATAAAAAATAATAAATAGAATTCAAAGCAGTAAGTTGGCTGACTTTCATATCTTTTAAGTACAACAAGTACAAGGCTTTAGTGCTTGAATCCATCTCTGTTGTAGGGTGAAAATTAAACAAAGAAGACATGAGGGGGCCCTCCTACACAGGAGTACACTCCTGCTGAGAAGCTGGCCCTCTGCAATAATGAGGGATGCCCATTATTGGAAATGGTGGAAGCGAGCGTCTCATCAGACCCTGCAGGTGGAAGTGGCAGCTCCCTACTGACGAGAATCTATATCTATCATATAAATAATCATCAGGGAAAGCCAAAGGGCTTGCCGGTCTCTAACAATCTTGCCCTTCAAAGAGACCCTCTCACAATCCTTGCACCACAGCTCCATGAGGTCTAATATGAATGTTGATGCCATTTTCCACGAGAACTGATTGCACAGTAAGTAGCGCTTTCATACATGTTAATCCGTTATCTCGGTAACCAGGACACTGTACTCTGATAGGGAGTGACCCAGGGTTAAACCTGAAGTTATCTCGTTAACCCCAAATCCCGCTTCATAATACAGTGCTCTGGCTAATCTTGACTCTTCATTGGGGTCTAAAATGTAAGAAAAAATGTCTGCCTACCAAAAGAACAAATTACATATTTTAAATATTCAAACAGGAAATCAGCAAAGTGGTTGTTACTCGACAAGATGATAACTTTGTTTTAAGTTACCAGACAACGATATGCAATGGCCATGTTTGCAGCACGCTTGATGTGCAACAACAGCAACAGAGCTTCGCCGTTCTTCACAACAAGAGCTCCCACAAACTTTAAGTACAAAGCTTATTAAATTTGAAATTAGCTGAAATCTTAGTACTCACGAATACAGGGTAAGGTCATCCAAGTCATTGTGCATGTTGACAGGGTAGTGTTCTCCCAAGTGAAAGAGCTTCTCTAGAGCCTCGTAGATGAAGATGATGCAGATGAGTGCGGCAAAAGCCTCCTCTGTGAATCGGGTGATGTAGCAGACCAGGGAGCTAGCATCCGTGGCCACCAGAACCAGACACAGGAAGGCCGTCCACAAACCAATGGTGGTCCGCAGTGACAGGTAGGACAGGCCGTAGTCACTGGGAAGGACAGACGACAGGTCACATGGAGAACAGATACAGTACAGGTATAATCATGCACATTAGGCCCAACTCAATTATTGGAATCCGTACGAAAATAATGTAACCAGCTGTATACTGTTCAGACTTTTTAGTCAATACTTTGAATACTCACTTGCAGAACTTGAAGAGGATCTTCTCAAACACTAGAACAGGGCCTGTGCTGCCAAGAATAGTTAGTGGCTGGCCTGCGAAGAGGGAGTATGCCACTCCTGTCAGCGATGCCCCAAACAGAGACTCAATGGCACTCTGTAGACACACAGGAGAGGGAGGGAGTGAGGGAGTGAGAAAGGGAGCATGTGGGAGGTGAAACCATCCAAAGGAGGACAGAGAGGGAGAGACTGAAGGAGAAAAGAGAGAGGCGAAGAAGAGATCCCAACCAGAACAGAGAGAGTTTTGATTAAACAGACATTTTGGGCTGCGTCCGAGATATTCACTAGATAAACTGTCTGAATGTTTCCACCCTGCTGACTGGTCTGAAGTCATATCTGTGTGTAGCCCTCGCCTGCTGAGTTTACTCAGACGCATCACACACACCAACACACAGACAGTGCCTATGCCAACAGTCCCTTTTCTAGTAAGGACATCTGAGTAGAAAGGAGAGAGGGGCAGACAGAGAGAGACAGGGAGTGATAAGAAGGGAGACACTATGTAGCTACCAGTGTGATAACAGATTAGCACTCGGGAGGCTGAGTAATCATCATATCCCACTTTAGACAGTGAATAAAGACCTCACGGTGAAAGACATCCACCTAGATGAGCATGTAATAGCACGGTGAAGTGGTTTGAAGGATGATGGTGCCTTCTCTTGACACACTAAATGACCTGCTTTAAATACAGATAAACAGGGTAGTCAGAAGATGTATTTCATGGAGAAGTAGTAAATATGGTTATGATTGGGATGGACTGTATGCAGATCATCACATCTGCATTTAACCACCACATTATAGACTGTATGTATGTACATAAACATGAGTTTTACAATGCTAAATATCCTGGTTACATCACATAACTTCTTTGCTTTAACTCGAGGATTCTGGGGAACTCAGGGCTTCACTGTTGTTCAGTCAGAATACCATCACAACATCCATTTTAAGTGCCAGTACAAGACTCACTACATTCAATTATAGACTCATATATGACAGCCAAATTAGCTCTTCCTAAGTCCCACCCCTTTTGGCTCTGTGCTGTACTAACAGCTGAGCAAGCTTGGAACCCAGCAGAACCTCTGTCAACTTTCCCCTTTCCAGTGATACTTAGATATGTGCTGAGCTTGTCTGTGTCGAAACGAAGAACAAATTTTAAGATGGTTAAAAGGTGTCACTGGGGGACTGTCACAGTCTTCAAGGACACACAACACTGTATATAGTCACGTCTTAAAGTGTTTGCAAAACACTAGTTAACTAATTAATTAGTGTACGGCTAAGCTAAATCACGAGGAGAATGCCTAATATCAGATCAACAACGTCAGCCAGGTTTGCTTCCTCTTTATTTCTGTGGTAATGTTAAACAGATCTGGTTGGTTGCTGACACATTTTTAAGATGACCTGAACTGTTGTTAGCCAAACATCCTTTGATTATATAGTCTCTGTAAGACAGTGGTGCCCCAAAGTAACTAATGTAACTTTCTACAGTAAAAGAGACTAATGTAAGGTCAATAATCCTCAGAAGGGGAAAAGGGGACATAAACTTGGCAGTGCAGTAGCAATGTTGACTCTTAGGCCCTGTTTAGACGACAACGGTTTCTCTAAAAATGGAAAAGTCTGTCCTTTGAGTTTTAAAAAATGTATGCGTTTAGATGATAACGTTATTGAAACGATCCCCATTCACACAGAGCCGCAAAATCTAATGGAAACGCTGTAGTATGCACGCCAGGCCAATGGGTGGCAGTGTAAATTTGCAAAGCAACACCACGCCATGCACCTGCGCTGAAGTGCCTTCCTCTACAACGCAGTGATTACAAACCAAAACAAAGAAGACACAATGGCGAAAGCATGCACAGATAACTTTGTCTGGATGGATGACGAGGTGGAGTTGCTACACTAACAAATCTACACTTCACTTCAAATCAACAGGGTGAGCAGCACCAACAGAGCTCGGCATTGTTGTTGTGACAGTCGACTTTTTTTTTTTGGAAACGGCAGCGTCTCCAAATGCGCATTACAGTTCCAGTCACTAGGCATGCGCGAGAAAGTCAACCGTCACAACAACAATGCCGAGCTCTGTTGGTGCTGCTCACCCTGTTGATTTGAAGTGAAGTGTAGATCTGTTACTGTAGCAACTCCACCTTGTCGTCCATCCAGACAAAGTTATCTGTGCATGCTTTCGCCATTGTGTCTTCTTTGTTTTGGTTTGTAATCACCACGTTGTAGAGGAAGGCACTTCAGCGCAGGCACATGCCGTGGTGTTGCTTTGCAAATTTACACTGCCACCCATTGGCCTGGCGTGCATACTACAGCATTTCCAGTAGATTTTGCGGCTCCGTGTGAACGGGGATCGTTTCAATAACGTCGTCATATAAACGCATACGTTTTTTAAAATGCAAAGGACAGACTTTTCTGTTTTTAGAGAAACCGTTGTCGTCTAAACAGGGCCTTAGGGCGCATTCACACCAGGATAGTTCGGGGGACTCGGTTTGGTTGGGCGGGGAATACCGAAAAGTTTTACACCTTTGTTTGGTTTGGTTCACTTTCACACTGCACTTTTTAAAGCGGACCAAACTGCCTGGACAATGTCACGCAGTTACAACAGCTGCTCATTTGGAGGCGATATTGCCCGAAACGACCACTGACCAGGAAGAAAAAAAGAAGAAAACCCGGCTCATCAATCGACGAGGATTGAAAACGGAAATCCATCCCCTTCAGCCAGCAGCCAGCAACTGCGATATATAAGCGCCTGCTCTTCCTCACTACTCCAGTTCAAATGAGCATTCACACCACTCCAAACGAACCAAACTATCAGTGGAAGCGGACCAGGGTTCATTTAAAGCGGACCAAATAGCGCCAGTGTGAATGCATCCATAGTGTTGTCATCCTTGGCCCCTTCTTCTCCATTGTCGTTGATACCAAAATGGCTTCATTTGCATTGTTTTGCCTTGTTCAGTTTAGTTAACATCACATACTTTAGTCGTTCCTGTCGGCTTCTTAAAGCTATCTTGCCTGACACTCCCAGAAACTGTGGCACCCAGCTAAGCAGAACCAGCACTGTCATGTTTCCTTTTATCAAGCTTGTCTGACCTAGCAACAGTAACTAAGGGGTAGCGGGACATACGATCAGTGTCGTACAAGGTCCTGTATATCTCATTTGATACAATATGGTCCATAGACAACCAGGGGTTAGATGCTAAATTCTCGCTGTGTTCATGAAAAGCAGTGAGTTTTAAGGGCCAAGCTTTCAGACTTACTATGTTGCCTTTAGTTGCCTCCCCAAGCAGACCTCCAAATGTGATGACAGGGGACATGCAGGCGCAGTAGAGGAACAGGATGGAGGCTAGACACTGCAGACTGAAGGAGTCTCTGATGTCGCTCCAGTAGAAAGGTAACTTCCGCTTGAGGTCCAGGATCAGACCTCCGAATATCCTGGAAGAGGGGAAAGGTAGTTTTTAATACTTGAATTTTCACAGAAACCTAATATGAAGCAGTTTTCCATCAATTACACTGAGATTTCAGAAATCCCCCTTCAGAAGTATTCTTTTTTATAATATTTGACCCCAAAACCTAGATGGCACTGTGATCTTACTGCCTTCATCTTTCCACTTCTGCCTCTCTTTTCTTTGAGGGATTCAATCTGTCACCTTGTATATCTTCCTGTCTTCCCTCTGACACCTTTTCAATTGCTCTGCTGTGAGGTCTTCTTTCATTTTCTTTTCCCCCACACCTCTTGAATAACCTCTATTGCCTGCCTCCACAAGCCCTGCTGTCTCTTCTATACAGCCCATTTCTGATAGCTTTCTTTACACCAGCTTCTTACACTTCCTTACACGCCTTTGTCCTCCAGTAGCTCCCGCGTAGCATGAGCCTTTTATAGTAGCGGTGAAAAGCAAGTGAGTGAATCTGTAAATAATACAGTGCCTCACAACTGATGTGTATGTGTGCAGAGTGTGAGTGTGTGTGTGTGTGTGTGTGTGTGTGTCTGTCTGTCTGGGGTTTCAAATAAACACAACTTGTCCTTGCTGTGTGGCCTGAGCTCCAGAGAGCCAGCATGGGTTCTCCATAAATGTCAGCATCTGAATTCACAGAGTACAGTAGGCATGTACCTGCTAATACAGTCAGTGGTGTTGGGTTTGAACCATTTTACATTTCCAGGGTTTCTCTTGGCTCAAAATGAGGTGGAGGTGGTTCAATCCTGATCATGTGCACACAAGTTCATGTGTATCTTGGTTCAACTGGCTTTCACTAGCTCAAGTGAACACGTTCTTACAAGCAATGTGTTTAAGAAGTAGGTGTGTAAATCACAAGTTTCATCACAATACAACATTATATTGACTCTTTGGACAACGATATGATATTTGCTGATATCACTAAATCTGCCACGATACAATTTCAATCTGATTCAATTCAGGTGCCTGTGATCCAGATGAAACGATATCAGTAAATATCCCCACTGTCTTTTCTTGGCTGCTTACCATTATCTGCCTGGTGCTTGGCCGCTAGCACTGTTTGAATGCTTAGGAAGAAAGTGACACAGACGTGCCATGGGAATTTCAAAATCAAGGTACACCTTGATTTTGAAATTCCCATTGGAAAAATGTGGAATTTTTATTGATATATATCAATAAAAATTCCCCAAAGCACATTTTTCCAATCTAAATCTAGTACAACCAAAAGAAGACCATTGAAGTGTGAGGTCATTTTGGAGACATTGTACTGTGTAAGAATGCAGTTATTAAATATTTTTGTGGTAGGTTATCCCTTCTCTGTGTTGCACTCTGTAGACAGTCCCTGTGCATTTATCTCACAGCTGCCTGCACACAAAGATCAACGTTATCTGTCCAGCTCAGAGGAGGGCTCCTTGAAAAATTAGGTTGAGGTTTGTTGTCACCTTACTACAGTTAGAAAGGGATGTTGTTTGTGTTTTAACAGTGTTTTGCTTATGAGTATTGATCCAGGAAGTTGGAATCTGTGAATATCTTTCCAACTTTACTGAACTGCATAGAGCTGTGCAGTTGTGGAAAGATGTCTTCCATTAAGACACTTGTCAGTTTTGTTGAGAGCTGGAGGCGGGACAGAATTTGAGGGAGGTGGCTGTTTCACAATTCTCTATGTAGGAAGAAGCCTTTCATTTATTATTAAATTCTATGCTGTGTCTCAAATCGCGTACTTCTGTACTTAGACTTACTATTTTGAGTGCATAAGTGCGTTCACACTGAGAAGTATGGGAAAATGCAGTGCACGGTGAGGACACGGATGGTACACTCAAAACGGTCAAGAAGTTGAGTGTGAAACTATGGACACTTCTCGCCCTTAATGGTCGCCATCTTGGCTACGTAGCGGAAGGGGAGGGACCACTTTTCAAACTGGAAATGGCGGCCAAGGACTGTGCGACTGTGAACGTCGCTGCATTGTATAAATACATGTGTTTTTTACACTAAGCACCACTATACTGTTGTTGGGTATAAGCCAGCAGTATGTTTATTGGGTTAATTTAGCAGTCTGTAATGACTTGGTACTGCGAACGATAACGCGGACGCTAATGCTAGTTTGCTAACTAGCTCATTTGCGGTCGTCATTCCCAGTGACTACACAACGGCCGTGTTTGGTTTGAGACAACAATACCCTGTCGAAATTCGCGCAATACGCCAATGAGTACATAGTGCACATAGTATACTACATAGAAGTATACTAACTATGTATGTGATTTGAGACACACCACTAGTCTTTCTCAATGATATGTGAAGAACCTATAGAAACAATTACCAAAGTTTTTACTAAACACCTGCCAACAGATCAAGCAAATTTGCTGCCTGCTGTTTAAAGAAAACCTTTTGATAATGTCTTGTCTCTCATCTTAATTTTGGAATGTTTGTAAAAAAAAAATTAGGTCTTTCTTCCACGAGATTTCTCCAGCGGTGCTTGTTAACAAGAAGCATTTGTCTCAACATAATCAACATAACATATTAAACATGACTACTTGTGCTAATGAAGTTGTGAATTCAACTAGGACACAGTTAAACTATTAAATATTCCTCAATATCAACCAACTGGCTAACACAAGTTATACTGATAAAAGTTACTGGAGTGAGTAAGTCCCATTTAAACTCAACAGTGTGACAAGGAAAGGTGTTGAACTCACCTCCCAGTCCTCTGCAGCTCAGGCCCTGCATGATGGTCCTCATCGTTTTCCAGCTCTCCAGCTGGAGATGCAGTGCCATTGGGTTGGGTCGGTCTCTTCCTTTTCATCTGTAGGTCAAAGGACATTTGAATATGGTACAAGCTGCATTTTGAAAAGCATTCTTTTTCTTTTTAGTAGGTACTGCAGCTGCAGCTGTACTGATGCATGTAGTAGAGGGAGCTTTGCTGTAGCTGCTTTGCAATGTATGTAGTTTTTACTATAAGTTACAAGTGAATACATGTTAAATTCTAACACATTATATTCACGACATTAAAATTACATATGCGTCTCTCTGTCATTGTTATTTTATAATTATGTCCTTTTGTTGTTGGCAATCTTTATGATAATTCTTTTCACTTCAAGAATTAATATTCTTATTGTAACTATTCATCCGGTCAGCGGTCACTTGAATGCAGTTTTATCTGCTGTTGAGGCCTCTGCCAGCTGTCAGTGAGCTGTCAAGCTGCCATCTGTTTGCAGCTCAGTTGACGTGATGCATCTTCTGCTGTGCAGAGGACTGTGGGCCAGAATAGCTAGTAGAACATTGTGGTATTTTTGGCATACTGCATTTAACATACTATGTATTGGGACATACAAAATGTTCTTGTGGCATACTAAATAGTATGATAGTGTGGGTATTGGACCGCACAGATTGTTGCATGCATTTAAATTCCATTGCTGTCATGATGCTTTAAATCCATAAGGGGGCACTCTCAGTGTGACTATAGTGGTAGGAAGTGAAGTGTGACACAGAAATACACAAACAGAGAAATCAATAAAAACTTCTAGGTTACAGTTTGTGAGACCAGACCTAAAAACTGTATTTTAGGTCTAGTGAGTGCAGTGTCAGTGTGCTGCAGGCTGATTAGCATGTAGCTGGTTAACGTTCACTGCACCAGTACCTCCCAGGTTCATCTCTGTATGTTTGTTTTACATGACACTAGATTTTCATGTCTGTAAAACACATATCTTTGCAGGCAGTAATCACCAAGTACATGTTAAATAATCACTGGCAGAGACAATCACTAACCTGAGATGGAACATTCTTGGGGGGCTCAATCCGGATCGTGGGGTCCCATTCTCCAGGAGGCAGGACAGTCACTTGATCGAGGAACTCATCTATCCCCGAGAGGAGATCTGTCCGGTCTTTGGCTTTGTACGCCACATCATGGAAAATCTACATAATGATGATTAAAGATATAGTTATTAAATGTCACTGCAAAAAAGAAAAATCCAGACTGAACCATATATTTTTTTTGTTTTAGGACATAAACTGAAATAACAAAACAGATCTATCTTTCTTTCTTTCACCTCATCTGTCATTAGGGTGGCCATGGATCTGCCAATCTCATGGTACTGGGGTCCTTTGCCATGAGGACCCAGAAGCAGGAAAAGAAACCTTTGAATAAGAGAAATAATCATGAAATGCACAATCAATAACACGAACCTCAACACTCATCACAACAGTTTATACTATCTTCACTCAAACACACCTGAGGGGTTTTCTTGTAAACAGCTAAATTAACATTCATATCTCTCTAAAATGCACAGTGGGTATCCTTGGGAATATTAAACATGTTGAATGCATTTGATAAGAGGACTTGAGTGAAAACCGTTTGCAGTAAGGTGTATGGGGTCACCCACATGCTCATGGTCTGCTGAGTAATGAGCATCAGAGCTCCACAGAGGTAATTGCATGGCTACACACTCTTAGTCTTATTACTGTAGAGATTACAGACATGGCGAACAGTGTTGTGGACACAAATTTACTGTGGTCAGAGCAACTGTAAATCCCCTAGTTATATTAGTCCCATGTGAATAGGGCTTTTAGAAATTACTTAGTTTGCTGTAAGTTGCTGCTGTTAATAAAGTCGTAATAAAAGTCGTTATCATGATGTCACTGAATTCCAAATGATTGTACCTCGTGGGCACAGGCACCTCTGTGAGGCCTGTGATAAGGACCGCAGGGGACAGCCGTACAAAGGCTATTATGGGCTTCTCCAGGAAGTCCACTTCTCCCACCAATACATTGGAAGCTTCAGCACCCGGAGGAATCTTTTTCATGAAATTCATGTCGACCTGAAAACAATGCAGCAAATGGAAATAAAGAATCAGATAAACAGATAAATGCTAACAATAAACAGAAAGAAAAAATGAGGGACACACATGCAAACAGAGATGTAGGAATGTAAGGGATGTCAGCAGGTCGTTTGAATACTATGATAACAATGACAGATAAGGCAAGTTAGTAGCTACATAAACAACTACAAAGTACTGAGCAAAGATTTTCTGTTGTTGTCTTACAGATCTGAGCATGGCAACAATTTCTTTATCCTTGTGTAGAAAAGACTTTGTGTTCATCCCTCTTTTGTATCTTGTGACTCATCCAAACACTGCACCTTATTTTTTGGCAGTCATAATGGATGGTTTTATAATGGTAACTACTTATGGCAGCCTGCCATTTTATCTAATGGATGATGCACAAAATGTCAGGATGAATGGAGGCCAAAGCGAGGGAGGAATTTTCAAAACCAAACACAGTTACATAACTGTACAAGACTCTTACTTTGTTGATCAATTCGTACTCCATTACAGGTAAAGCAATGACTGGAGATGCCTTTTACTGACCCCAGTAAAAAGGGCTGATGGGAATGTGATGGCCGCTCTCATACAGGGAATTTTCAACACAGACCATTGAAATGTCTGTGGAAGTCCAGAGAGTGAAGGAGGACATGATGAACTCACGGACCCTTTCTCTGCTCAGTACTATGGTTAGGTTACCTTGCTGAAGTCGACACTGCTGCTTTCTCTACTGACCCCTACTTTGGATGGTCTTCTCTCCGCTGCCTTGTTGCCATCCAGGTTGTTTGGGAGAGAGTGCGGAGACACCAGTGGTCCTGGGAGGGACAGGGGGAGAGGAAGGGCAGGAGAGACAAAGTGGTGATGGACACTGTGTGTAAGTACTTGGAAAGCAAAGACTGGTCGAGGACAGCAGTGTGGCTCACCATGAAATGCCATTTGGGATTTAATAATTAAATGAAAGTTATTAAATACCATTTGATCTTTCATTTTTTCTCTCTACTCAGATTTTAGTTTGAAGAACTGGAAAAAAAGGTCAAAATATTTTCATCTATGATAAACCACTACTTTATGGCATGGGCTTATCAAACAAGAGGCATTTTTTTCCATAAAAGGTGATTTCTTGGCAAATACAAAATACTGAACTCACACAGCTGCCCACACAGGTTTGTGATGCTATGCTGGTTTATTCCTGTTACACAGCAACATTTTTGTTTTTTAATAATGCTAACCCTTTTATGTCATATGTGATTGATGTCACCAAGTCCCCACTGCAACTTCTACAAGAACTGTGAGCTATAAAATGATAAAATACTGAAAATATTTTTGTTTTATAGGTCATGTTAAACTTTTCATAATTTTCAGGATGTAGGATTGTTTTATTTTTCTTTTTTTTTATATATAAGCAAAGCAGGGTTAGGAGTTAGGGTTAAATGTTGTAATCTGTCACACTCTTAAGGCCCTTCCACTGCACAAAAAACCCACTAACATTCAAATAGTGAAACAAGTTATTTTGCCGGGGTTGTGACCCTCAAAAAAATGTATTCCCTGAATTTCAGACGTCTCTTTTGTCATGTAAGTCTGTGTGAAAAAGGCTTTTTAGGCCAAAGGGCATCACGTGACGGTGTAATGACACTGTTTGGCCACTATGAAAATTGGCTTAAAGCCAGGTGCACATCCTAGGAGCCTGGGGTGGAGGTACTAATTTTAATCCCCTTTTGTGGTGCGATGCAATTATGTGCCGCCACAGAATAGTCAGTCTCCATCCAAGCAGTGCTTAAACATTGATCAAAATTAGTCAGATCCAAGTTTGAAAGAGAGACTAAATAAGTAACAGATATAAAAACAGGTAACCACTGTAACATTTTCACTGGCCTACCTGCTGCTTTCTACTGTTTACTAACCTGTTTTACAATGGGTCCATGACGTCAAATGTGACCCACCAGAAAAAACAAAGCAAAACAGAAAGGTCTGCTCATGTATTGCATGGCTCTGGTGTACTGGCAATGGGAAAGAAGCCTATTGCCTATTGTTAGCAAGATTCCAACATTTAAAAATCTGTTTATAGGGGCTACTTTTGAAGAAAGTTGGTCTGATTAAAATAAATAAATAAAATAATTAAAGCATATTTGATATTAAAGCTCTGTTTATGTGGAGAAGGTTGGCTAGCTAAATCTGGATCACTGACAGAGCTAAGGCTAACTTAGCTCAGAATTTTCCACCATTCAATCTGTAAACCCTTGAAAACCCGACAACCCATAAAAATTATTATTTGAATGCCTGAGATTGGCCAAAGTATTTTTCTGACAGTTATACAGGTTACTTTTTCCCCAAAATTTTGTTGAAGTAGTCAACAGAAAAGTCCCACAAGTTAAATCAAACAGTGCTGTTTTGGTGTGATATTTACATTCTGTTTGGTACCATTTGGTTTGGTTTAACAGGAAAAATTAACCACTGCATCGATGATACGCAGTCACTGACTCTAATTAGTGAAGTGGCCTGTCTTATTAGTGAGGGAAAGCATTAGTGCCAGAATGTCACCAGCTCATTTCTCCGCTTCTTATGTCTGTGTATCAGCTCTGAGATATTCCATTAAATGGTACTCTTTATCTTGCGCATTTAAATGGGATAAAAAAGAATTATGGTACCAGGTAGTAAATTAAATTCCTGTTCAACCCCAGGTTGAGATTGTCACCTATTTAAGTGGCTAATATTAAACCCACAGAACTTGCATGGGGATCTGGTGACTACGTATAATGATCCACAGTTAACTGAGATACAACAGACAGGCGATCAAGCCTGGAGCTACACAACAAATGAAAACAGCAGTGGTTTGCTGCAAGTGAAATCTCTCTCTAGAACCATTACTAGATGCGATGACTTCCTACAGAGCTCTAACACTGTGGTGTCTCTCCACAGGGAAGAAGATTTATTTCACAAAGTACTATTCCTATTTGCTCCTTGTCTGTTGAGCTCATTACTGCAGTGCTTAAGTCAGTCCTGCTTAGCTTAAATTCATGTCAGCTTTAAGCTAAAAATGAGAGGACGTGTTCGATAGGCAAGACAGTTCACCTTCCTCAGACTTCAGCACCTTCAAGTGTCGAAGCTCTAAAAAAGGCACAGAAAGCTGTATGCATAATTGGCTGCACACTTCAACATTGCTTATGTGATTTGAGCCATACTAGATACAGGAAACGCTAGCACTTGAGGTGACATGAGAGTGGGAGATGAAATGAGGGGAGTCATGTATTTGGATCAAAGGATAGCATTTGCATACTATCCTCCGACATTCTGAGGTAACACTTCTTTTACCAGGTTTTCCTTCTTTTCTCATTTCCCACATCAACACATTTATTATTTTGCCATCAGGAAGTAAGCAAACCAACCTCAAAGAAAAAACATTTAGAAAGGCTTTAGCAATATGCAACATCCCCATCTACAATAATCCCAAATCAAAATTAACATGAGCCATTTCTACCAGCATGTGGCTTGACCAATGATCCATACCCTTGAACTGTACCCTGTAGTAACCCCAGTGGAAGCTGGGTAGCTGTGACTGCTGAACAGGAGCATGACTGCTCACATACCCAACAAAGCCTCTTGGAATAAGGGAGGGATTAGCTTAGGTTGCATTCGCCAACGCACTTCATTCAGGAAGGCTAAGCCCTGGAATGCTCCCCCATACTAGCCTTTTAAACAGTAGCGTCATAGCGCTACCTTATTCATATGCAAAAACAGTAACATAAATAACTGAAATTATACAGATTGTTTTATTCTTGTGTGGGGCGGGGAGCACCGGGACTTTTCTGATAAAAGGTGAAAAGATGTTAATATCTATTAATATTCTCTTTAGAGTAAATACACAGATTTACAGTACGCATGTATTGGGCTTGGTCTAAGTGCTGGTAATCTACATTCATTTCCACAATTTATATTATACGGCACAAAGACTCAGAGGGTCTAGATGCTGTCATGTTTCCATGTTAAAATGGCGTCTGTTCCTTAAAACTGACAAAGACTGATGCTTAAAGGAATTCCAATAAGTTACTTCCACGGCTTAAGAAAGTTCAATCAATATTCTTGAACATGAGCTTCTCTCTCTCAAAGCCAGAAACCAGAGAGGTAAGTCTCCAACTTGTGATGTCAACAAATATTGTGTCTGGAGCTGCTCCACAGAAAATTAATGGAAACCTGATTTTGTGGACCCACAGAATGTTCTTTTTTTTTTACCCAAATGAGCTTTATTTTATTGTTGTGTTCTCAGTTCTGAAACAGAAAATGTACCCATGTATTCAGAACATTCCTCTGGGTGCTCTCAGGCCCTGTTTACACCTGGTATTAACATGTGTCTTGAGTAATCCGATCACAAGTGAACAGTGCTAGATACCATTCCTTTCAGGATATTGCATGCTGATTTTGGGATTGTTGCAGCCTGAAATACCTAATTTCACTGATTACCACCTATCAGCTGTTATTGACACAGTGCTCGCAGTTCAGTCTCCTCCTGCTCTCTCTGCCTGGTTAACACGAACTACCGCAGCACAACGTGATCTCATCCCTACTCGCCATATTTTGCCGTTTGGGCAGAAGCCCCGCAGCAGCAGTTGACACTGACTCTGAGCCGTTAATGTCACAACTGGCTTGAGTCTGTTGTTACACCTGTTAATAATCATTGAGTAATGTTAGCTTTGAGATGCCAACAGTTAGCTCTGTCACTGTGTGTTCGAGTCTGTCCCAGGCACAGAGCTCTGGTCTCGCAGCAGCAGTCTCATGAGAAACACAGAGAGAGAGAGAGGGGCTGAGAGAATCAATATGCTACGCACAGCTCTACAATTAAATTAGATTTTACCCCTTGTAAATTGCAGTGATTTGACAAAATTGCAAGGTCATGCAGAACTCACAAGGATTGGCTGAATTTGCATTAACTCTTGCGATCGCAAGTGTACAAGTGTAAATGACCACTGAAATGCACTGGGATCTGATCACTCAAACCACTTGCCAGTGTCATGTGGGATGCATTTTACCACTTATCTTTTGGAGTACAAATGCTAATGTATCTTGATGTGTCCCCAACAAGGAGTATGTCATCAATACAGGACACAGCGATTGTTTTGGTGACACTTTAACCCATTCTGTGACGAGTTGGACAAAATGTTGAGTGACCGTTCCTCCTTTTGCCCCGTGGAAGACGTGTTAAATTCTGCTGACAGCTATATCTCCAACTGTGCCAACACAACTGCTAACATGACTAGCGAGCAGCTAGGGAGACTGTGGACATAATAATTGTGCGCAGGCCAGGGTCCTTTGACCTTCAAGCCAAAGTGGCGTAGGCAGTAACGAAATCTAAACACAAGACTTCCAGACTTTGATGACATCACACATTTGAGTTTTAGCACTCTAGTTTTTGGATGTGGGAGAAAGTTGCTCATGTTTACTAATGTTTTTGGACTGTTTTAGAGCATAGGAATTACATACATGAATTTTGAGAATGGATGTAGCTCCCCTTTAAGATTTAAAAAGCCCTCAAGTAGGGTCTAGAATAACACGAAGCGTGTGTACTGGTGATTCTCTGCATGCCCTTTGAACAGGACCCATGACTTCATACTCGATGGGTCCATGGCATGTATATGTATAAATAGCTGACAGTTAACAAAATGCCATTACAGTCCATGTATAAAAAACTGTAAGAACATCTATATTACTGCATCTTTAACTAGAATTATTTCATTATTCGTTATTAACTTGTGAGTCCGGCTATTACTCATCCAGACAAATTACTCTAAATGACACATTAAAGGGATAGTTCAGACCTTTTGAAGTGGGGTCATATGAGGTACTGAACCATGGTCAGTGCATTCCGTACAGTAAATGTCAGTCAGCATGCCTCAGTTTGGAGAAGCAGACTGGAGTCCAAGATGGAAGCTAAGCCAATTTTAGCCACCTTGAAAATCAATATCAGTCCACTGAGAAAAACATGGATTTAACATCGCTCCACACAGAAGCTGCTACTGTGCCTAAATCAGTGATCAGTAATTTTGTTTGTGTAATTCTGTGACTTTGGTGTTTTAAAGCGTTAGTTCAAGTCACACAATAACACAAACTAACTAACCAATCAAGGCAGCGGTAGACCAGCAGCTCCAGTGTTCAGCGAGCCAAAATTGCTGTTTTTGTCAATAGAGTCTGGTGGCTTTGAAAAATGGAGAACTGAAGCCCTTAACGATTTCCCCATCAGAACGGGCTGTCTGACGGAAAGGTAAGTGGTGAAAATACTATCAGTATAGCATATACATAAACTGATAAAATGATTTTTTTAGGTGTCTAGAATACATTTTTGCTGCCGCCCCCTCCACAGTACATTGCTGAACTTCCGTGACAGTACTCCTGCCACTTCTTGAAACTGAATGCATGCGGAAAGAACTGTATAGGTACCCCATACAACCCCACTTCATAAATCCCTTTAAGGGCATGTTACTGTCTCAACACTAAATCTCTTTTCAGTACACATAGTTATAGATGGTTAGTTTAGGGTGTAAACTGCTCTGTTGTACAGTGTTGACTTAAAATGGCTACAGTGTTATTAAACCCCCGAATAATAACCCACTCACAGATGTCAAGACGCTTGGAAAGACTGTATATTGTCCTAGAAGGGGGTACAATTACAGAAGCTCTTCAGCTATAATAAGACCGCCCCAACCTTTCAGATTCAGCTCCCACCAAGTGATCGCTGGTTCTAATGACCCATACTTTGAAATGGAGCCATTGCCAGAGGGAGAAAAACACAGACGCACGCACTGAAACGCAAATACAGTCTAATAATAAATGATCCAGGCTTGGTTTGGAAAGGAACAAAAAGTCACTGTCGGTGCCATTATGATAGTACATACAGCACAGATACACCCACCCTGGTCTCAGGCTTATATTTAGCCATGCTGCTGCCACCCCTCACCATTCTTAATCGGGTAAAAGAATGTTTATACTTAGGAATTGATGAGGAGGAAGAGCATGGGTGCCAACAGATGCAATGGGAAAAGCAAAGGTTGCATGACATTTATATCTGTGTGTGCTCAAAATGGGGCAGTCACACGGGGATAAAGTAGGTCAGGTGCTGCATCATAACAATAACATAAAGGCTTAACTGCTAGGGATGTCCCAAGCCCATCTGCAAGATCTGTATCTGAGCCTACGGTGTTGTTGTTTTGTTTTTTTCAAATATGAATCAAGATTCTGTAACTGCATTGCATTTTTCTCAGCCCGAATGTTTTCAGAAACATATTTTAGTGTACTGTTTAGCTGTAAAATGAGAACGCTGGTCCAGCCTGTGGGCCGTGCTTGGTACTTCAGTCGACTGTCTCCAGCATGGCGGCTGGGTCACAAACTTTCTCATTTTACAGCTAAACAGTACACTAAAATATGTGTCTGAAATTATTTGAAAACTGCAGTTCAAAAAGCAGACTCCTCGGGTCTGATTGGTTGTTTTTGGTGTGCTGTGGGAACCTCTAGGAATGCATGTACTTTTTTCATAATATAGTGACAGTTTCAGTAGATGAGACACAAATTTATATTCATAAAAGTTACCAGCTGTAGCTTTAATGATATACCCACTAAGAGAGTGTGTGGAAGTACAGCCAGAGCTGCTTTGGGTTAAAAATAAAAACCAGGTGATGTTTTGCAGGTGCATGATATTGCACCTTGAAGTTCATTTGAATGTTCACATTGTGTTTATATGAGAAAAATAGAGTTGTTCTGCAAATCCTGTATGTAGCTTCTTTTCATTACAGAATGAAACAGAAATGAAACTTTAAATTTTCTTGATGAAGATTTCAAGCCATTAAACCCACCTGGATTGGCTTTTCTGATTTGAATGTAGGCCTCCTTAAGGTTAAGTATGTACTGTAGCTGTCTTATAGTATTAGCAGAGAGACTAAATTACTTTGACTGAGGTAAGTGGCAAAAAGTAAAACTAAACATGAACTGGACATCCCTTCTGTCAGATCTTACATCACACACCTTGACTGATAGGAAAGGGATGGGGGGAGATGGCTAAAAAGTGGCAATAAAACATCACAGCACACGTGATGCAGGATGGGAGAAAGACAGACAGAGAAGGAAGCCATGCAACCACAGTGAAGGAGGTATGAATGGGGACAGGGCCAAGCAAGGCATAGATGCTGAGGAATGTCTTGAAAATGTGAAAGGAGAGGAATAAGAGAGCAGCAAGAACAAGAGATATTAGTTGAATAGGTCAGTGGAATAGATAGAAATAGAGGAGGGAGAATAGCAAGAATCATGAGGCAGCGAAGAGAGTGGTGTCAAAAACTTTGTGGATAAATACAGTAGGAAGAGCGTCCTAGCAAGTGAGCCCTTGCTGTGGGTTACTGATGAGATGGCCGCAGGGTTGGAGGGTTGGAAGTTAACAGGGAGCAGAGCTTTCATGCTAGTGCTAGTGTTCTCTGTTCAAGCCGTGACTCACACTGGCAGGCTACACAGATATTTGCCTTCTAAGGGCAGCAGCTCGAAGCCCTGGGATGCCGAGGATGCTCGCCGGCTGAGCACTGGTGATGCTGCCTCTTCTTCTGCAGAGTGTGGTGGGTCGTCATCCTCAGGAGGCGATACCACTACTTCAGGGATGCCTTGAGGGCCAGGGCCTGCGCCATAGGTGTGTGGCGGGCTTTGGGAGGAGCGCCGGAAGGCAGAGGGGGTATTTTGAGGGGTGGTGAGGAACGGGGTGCCTGGGCCGGGCCCAGTGTTGGAGGAAGAAGAGGGCAGGAGATGGTTGAGCAGAACTGAGACTCTGGACTCTCGTCTCTGGGAGAGGTTGGAGACAGAGGAGGCTGCCCCTGGCTTGTGGAGAGAGAGACGTGAAGAGGACAGGCCCTCTCCTAACAGAGAAGACAATAACAAAAAGGGGAGAAGAGAAGGGAGAGAAAACAGAGGGAAAGGAGAAGGAGGAAAAGGAATAAGGGATGGAGCAGAGAGGAAAAACATATGAAGTAGGAGTACATCACAGAGGTGGTATCTGGAAGAAACACAGCCAGAAGGGGTGGGCAGCAAGAGCGTGGCAGAGGTGTAGTTAGAGAGATTTGTGCTTGCATAAACATGAGCGAAAGCAAAGTTGTGTGCAGGAGACACTAAGAATGATTCAGTGAGGCGTGTAGGAGGGTCTGCAAGGGCCAAACAACTTGTCTCATTCAACTCTGAAACAAACCAGTCACACATCATGACTGAGGTAGGGCAAAACTCTGGAGTTCAGAGAGGCTTGCATGCAGGAGAGGATGAGTTAGCACGATGTCAGTGCACTGTAAGCAAACATGTGCTCTACCACAACAGACCACTCATAAATCCTACACAGTACACAGTACACACTCATTTGGCACGAGACATACATCTTTCACATCAAAAATATTACCATCACCAACCATCAATGTGACATATATAATTCTGACCTTTCACATGTGCGTTTCAGGTTTAATGGTATGGAAATGCAAGCCCAACAAGAACCACAGGCACAGAAGTGGAGAATGTGATATTTCTCTCATTCTTAAAACCTCAGATTTTAAAATGCACACCATACATTAACACCACTGCAGCATGCCTAGTCAAAGAAACACACAATGCTGACTCTGGTTGCAGTTAAAGCAATATTTCCCGAATGTCACCCTATCGAGTGAATACAAGAATTAATTCAAAACCCCAAGCCAGGCCAGCCATACAGGTTAGCATAGTCAGTAGCACCCAGATTTCTCTTTCACTGTTGGGGCCGACTGCTTCAATATAGATCATTCTCTAGATTTTACTCACTTTTACCATCCACTTTCTACGATGGCATTGAGGGATTTGAACAGTGGATTTTTAGAAACAGTTCCCCAGTGGTCGAAAGTATGGAGGAAAAAGAAATGCGAGTGCGTCGCGGGATCTCACCGTTTCTTTCAAGCAAGAGTGGGTCAGAGTGTTTCTTGCCTATGTCAGCAATGGAGCGCACCAAAGGAATGCGATTGCTGAGCTTTCTCTCGTTCTGGTGGTGGTGTTTCTTCAGCATGGCTTCCCGCACCTTGTCGCGCAGATCCTCCTTCAGCTGGCCTGATGCCACCATGCTGTCTATCAGCATGTCTGAGCCGCACAGAGGCAGGGGCGTAAACACACAGTAAGAACACATAAATTATATATGGACCATTGAATACTATACTACTAAAAATCTGCTTTATTTCATCAAACATTTAACCACAATACTACATAAGAAATACAATAAAATGGCATAATTACGTCATGTAGTATTGAAAAATGTACCTGCAATTTCCTCGATACTGTTGGCCCTCATATCCAGCATGACTGTGCCGTTGAGTATGCAGCTACGTAGTTCAAATAAGCTGTGTAGTGACAACGTTGCCACATAGGGCTTACTCCACCTCTCCCCACCGTCTTCAACATCCTCTTCAAACTTCAGCCATCTATCAATACACACCAAGAGCACAAACACACACACAGATCCTACAATTTACTTGAATCCACAAATCATAACTGAATTCTCCCTCCACTCAAAAATGTGCTTTTCTTCCGTTTATGTCCTCTTAAATGTCTGACCTTGACTAAACTAACTAGAACGGTGTTTTCTCATGATGTCTGTGCACTTCCCTAACTGAAGACGACCACAGTGATAGTTTTGGCAATTTGTTCTGCACATGTAATTGTAAATGAAGACATTAAGGCTAACAGTTGTGACTAATAGCCATGATCACAATACCTAATCATGGTTTCCAGTTAACTCCCAATGATGTCATGATGTATGATTATGCTACAAAGCTATCAAACACAAAACACAGATCTGACATTATTCAGCTCTAAAAGCTTTAAAAGCCACTGGCAGTTCTGTATTGCTGTCACTTTATGAGGTTGCCATCATGCTGTTCATCTGACCTGGCAGTCTCCCTCCATTCAGTGGCACTGCCATCTCTGAAGGAGAGCTCGTCCAGCTCCGTGAAGAGGTCATGGGGGACGTGCTCAAGGTCATCGTCCTCTGTACCCAGGATGAACTGGACCCGCTGGGATGGTGTGTCTGTATAAAGAGTGGACAAAGGTTAAAGGTCATACAGAAGAAAAAAATCTCCAGCATTATGTGTTATTAAAGGACCCTGTGGAGTTTTTGATGTCTACGAGCTCAATGGAGCGGGCTTTTCAGTGGGTTCCTGTTTCACTTGTTCGCACATGTACACGGGTGATGGGATTCACAATCCTGCCAAAGCTGTTAAACTTTTCCGCTCATCAACAGGTGGCTGCAATGTGCCAAGAAATGCAGCAATGTGCCAGCAAAGGCAAAGGAGAGGAAGACTGTAAGCTAGAAAACATGCATGTTCCAGAATGTTTAAAAAAAATCTGCTTCGAAAATGTTTTATGGGAAAGGAAATATGTTTTTTAGATGTCAAGGTACCGATACACAGTGGATTTTGGTGAGTAATGCAAACAACTTTTATCCATTTACAAGAAAACTCCACAGGCACTTTTAAGTGGATGTCTTAATCTAAAACACATTTCCTCTCCGAGTACCCCCTGTTGTACCAGACTATTCTGTGAGTTCAGCTATCGAGCATGACGGGGGAAATGTTTCGTAAGGGGCAAAGATTCAGTCTTAGCATCATAAAAGGAGATGGTAGTAGGATGAAACTGAAGTGTTTGAAAGAAAATGTGTGTACAACTGCACTAATGCCTTCTGACGCTGAGGAGAATACTTTTTTGGGTATGGTACAGTCGGACCAGTACATCACTCTAACTCCTTTTCATTATGCTACATAAGAAGGAATCCAGCTGCCGGCTTGATGCTGAGAAACTGCGCAAGAGAGCATAATGAAAACCTGAATGCTTTCCAGCAATTTTCTTTTCATGTCTGATTGAGTTAGAGGGCAGATATCAGGACATCTGGAACTGGAGAGCAAACGGAAATAGATATGGCAGATTACAAGACTAAACGCCACAGGGAGGTGGAAATGGAATGACTGGGAGCGAAAAAGGGAGAGATATTTTCTGTTCACACATGGGTACACTCTGTGGTGGTCTGGTGTGTATTACACACATGGGAGTACACTGAATAGTGATGTTGCTGTTCACCATTATTCCACACCTATACCTGAGCTTTAAGACGATCTACCCATTGATATTTTTTGTTCTAGGTCAATATCTCATGTCACTGACTCTTGTAGACCTTTAAGGATTTTTGCTATCATTTCTGGAGTAGAGAGCAAGTATTATCATGACAGATGGTTCATGTAACTCTGCGCGTGTGTGTGTGTGTGTGTGTGTGTGTGTGTGTGTGTGTGTATGTGTGTGTGTGTGAGAGAGAGAGAGAGATTCTGCACAAGCTGGACATGTGATGAAATTTTTAGGCACCAGCACTAGGCATCAAACTGTGTGGATGAGCAAAGTGCTGATTTAGAATATCCATATTGTGAATTGTGAGTGCAGTCAGTGCTTTACATGATAACAGGACCAACACCGTTCTGATAGTGTTGTTGTCATAAAGGACTGGTTAAACACTTAGCATGTCCACCCGGGTGTCGTATTTCCATCAGTGCTGATCGGGGCTAATCAATATACGTGACTACTGCAGAGCCCTTTGTCCTGGGAACGAATGCTGATTGTAACCTTTCCCATTAAATATAAAAGCCAGATGTTAGCGGGTGTTAGTGGATTTTATGTGCAGTGAAAAAGGGTCTATTGAGTTCAAAGCATTGTTTGGTTGCTTATGAGTCTTGCAGTTGAGGTGATGCAGCAACTTCTCACACAAACACACGCACACATTGCTTAAAATGTCATAGCCTTCAATCAGTGTCAGAGGCTGGTTCCCAGTGGCCTTTAATGCCTTTTAGAGCTGAATGTTTTATTCAGAACCGTTTGAAAGACGGAGAGACACACAGGGCTTAAGCAGAGTGGTGCTATAACCTGGCAATCTGTGCATTGTTAAAGGGGGGTCTGGTGCCAAATCACACCATAATGTTTCCTTCAACTTTCCTGTCACTGCTTTGCCAACCAAGGTGGAGCTTCCTTCAGGTTTTTATGTGTAAAGATGTTTTGTGCCATTCTTAAGGCATTCAAAGTCTATTACCATGGCCATCAGAGAGTGGCAAATCACATAACTATTTGCAAAAAATGTTTGTATCAGTTTATAAAGGCACCAGAAAAATCCCACCAATAAAAAGAAATGGAAAAGGTACACAAAGTCTAAACTAGGTCTTTCCATTGTAGATTGCAAGGGCTTCTGTTTATTGTCTGAGGCGAGTCCTGTGGGTGTGTGAATAAACACAGTTGACGGCTCTAACAGCAGATATTAACTGCAAGTTACTGTGTGATATGAACTTATGGGCAAATAGGGGCTTGGAGAGAGGAAAAAAAAAAAAAAAAAGTGTGAGGTTTGGTATGAAAGGGGGGCATTGAAATGTTTCCAACCATAAGTGGGGGATTCCCTGCCATCGTCCTTCCCCTCCTCAGAGTCTCTCTCTTTCTTCTTTCGGTGGTGTTTGTGTCCTCGGTGGCGATGCCTCCGTTTGCTCTCCCTTCCAAGAGGAACATGGACACCTACGTACACTGCTCTGTGGCCTGGGGAAAAGAAAAGTGCAACACCAATTTCAGACACTTTTTCCTCTACACCCACTTTTACACAAATTGGAAAAGGAAACAGGAGGTTAGTTTGTAAAGACAGCAGGGAAAACAGCATAAAAGACTGAAAACAGTTCAGTTATATCTTCAGTATCATGAAACAAACCGACTCAAAATAACCCTAAATAGGTAATAAAGGAAAATATGTATTCCATGGTATTTGTGGTAGTAATAAATCAGATTATTCCAAGAAAAACAACAATAATATAAATGGAATTCCAAACACAATATATGAAACTGAACTTCAACTTCAAGGCTGCATTGTAAAACAGACTATTTAAGCCTCCAAGAACAGCATCACAGTTACAGTCATTTACAACTGAAGTAAAGACAGACACACCAACATTTGAGACATAATGACAGAGAACTACTTTCCATTTTGTTTGAGTGCTCTAGATGCTCAGTTGAAGGAAGTACAACGTTTAACTTTTTCACCCCTCTGTTTTTTTCCCAATGTTTTATCTACTTCCCCTCATTATTGTTACTGCCACACAGGAACCGTGTTCTGAAACGCAGACGCCCTATTTTCGCCCTACATTCTCTGCCAATACTCATTTTTCACAGATGAGTCATCTCTCTCTGATTTGAGAGAAAACCCAGGAGGAATGAGACCAAGATGCAGCACTCAGAGGAAGGCAGAAGTGACATACACATGAGCTGAACAGATGGAGAGAAACGGAGATGGAGAAAGAGGGGGGAAAGGAAGGGAGAGAAAAGACACAGGAGGTGAAACAGGATGGGGTGAAAAAAAAACAGCTTAGCTGGACAGAAAGCAGAGGGCTCCAGGGTGTCGCAAATGGAAAGAATGGGATTTGAGATATTCAATGGAGGAAAGAGGATATAAAGTGTGGTGGACACACATAAAGAAAGAGCAGTGTGCTGGAGGAGGACAGAGGGGCAAACAGCAAACACCTGAGAGAGATATTTGGGTGGTAATACTGTATGTGGTGCTGCTGCACCTGAGCAGTATTGACACTTCATTGGATTTTACACTCCATCTAGGGATGTTCAAAATCCAATATATACCTGATCCAACCTTTTAGGCAGTATTGGAGGCATTTCCAATACTGGTATTAGAACAATTCTACGTCAATCCGCTATCTGATCTTATCAATTACTTTGTGTTCATAATCTAATCACATCTTCTATCCACCTTATTCCTAGCCTCCATGATACCTTGCGTGAATTATGGGTTCAACTTCCGGCGTTGAACCGAAACCGGCGATCTCTAATGGTTACAGTTTGTTTACAGTACTCTGTTCTTCTTTCCAAGAGCAATTGGGAAATAAAACGTGGAACACACCACCTGTTATAGCTCAAACAGGGTTATGTGATCATACCTCTGCCATCTCTGACAGCCATCTCAAAGCATTTCTCTTTTCCTTTTCAACTGAGCATGCTAGCGATTAGCTCGCCTTGCTCCGTTAAAATATTGTTAACTTTAACATGGCCCAGGCTAGCTTAAGGTAAACATCTGCTCCTTCTCAAGATGATTTCTGATTTGTGATGACTTATTAAGAGATACTAACACATTCGGCAAACATTTAACATTATTCAGTATTAACTGTAGCTCCATGTAAAGTGAATAAATATGATGTTTCCCAGCTATTCCTCCGCTCGTCTGCATTAACGGCGCAGTTTACATGTTTTTTAACTTCTGATTTATTAAAAACTGTTCTGAGCGAAACATGAGGCTGAATTTAGCAGCAGAGTTCAGTAATAGTAATATAAAGAAGTAAAATAAATAACTTTTGGCATTCATTTTGTTATATGATATAAAGGAAGTACGGTAAATCAGTAACACATTCTCAGCCCTAATGACTAAAGACATATTTCAAGGTATGTTGCGGAGTTTATTTTATAACGAGCAATTTTCTAATGTAGGTTGTGAATGAAGTCAGACGAGGAAAGATATCATGTACTGATGCTGAGTGACGGACCTCTCATTCTAGGTGTCATTCTCTCTCACTTTCTCTCTCAAACTCTTGTGGTTTTATTTCTCACATCAGTGGTACCTTTGGCAACAATCCCTTTTTGTTCTGGTTACATGTTCAACACACAGTTTCTGAAGACAAAATTTAGCTTAGACTGGTTGTTAGTCGTTACAGACACGGACAGTGCAACAGGTACCAGAGCTCCGCAAAGACATTTTAGAAAAGGCTAAGTTAACATTAGTTAAGTATTTGTTAAAAATAAATCAGTATTTCCTAAACTGAAGGCAAATTACTTTCAAAAAGAACCGGCATTGGCAGTTAGCCACCAAGAGTAGCCACTGGGACTAACCACAGACAGTCTATGGGACTAAGCTTACTGCTACTTCCGCTATCTCACTGGAAGTTGTGCCCATAATCATTTCTACAGTAGTGCCCTGAGGAATAAGGTGGATAAAGATATTAAAATATTTTCCCAAATTATATATTTATATTAATAATAATAATATTATTCCACAGCCTTACTACAAAATCTCAAAAACAACAAAATTTCAAGAGCCTGGAGTGTCTCAAGTTTACCTAGCCTGGTGCATCACACTTCAAGTGATCAGCAGCTAGTGAGGAATGAATGAAAATAAAATCAAACATTAGTTTAGTAGAGATAGAAAAGGCAACACAATCTTGCTATCCAGCAAGTGTTTCCACTTAACACGTGCTGGCTTAGGAATCTACCCTTTCAATTAAAAAAAAAGACATAGACACAGGAAAAATCTTTCAGTATGGGTGGCTTTAAACTTACTTTCCAAATCTTCCGATTCATAGTTTGTGTGAGTGGTGAAACTGGTCTTCCCATGGTCAACTATTGCCTCCTCATCTAGACCCTGAGAAAGACAGGAGGAAAGAGTTAGCAAAAGAGATACAGACAGAAGAAAGATAAATAGGTACATGACTATCATGTGCAAATTGATTTTTGATTCCAATTTTCACCTCAATAATTTTACTGTTTTTTATGACTTTATATGCAATTTAAAAATGAACTTGGGGCTATTGTAATGAGAAATTAGTACAGTTCACTGGACACTAAAAGCTGCTTCCCCTGAGTGTTGGCCTTGGGGAGATAGAAGTGCACTCATTACTAACATGTGTTACTTGCATTCACTAATAAAACAAAATGGTACACACAGCAGACATTCAATAAGATATCTCATCACTGAAATGGAGCAAAATGTTAAAAGCAATGACAGACTGAAACTAGAAAGTGCACTCAGTGGAGGGCAGATCACCGCCAGGCAGCCACTGGAGCTGACCTCCGCCGCCTTAGACAATGCATGAGGTACAGCTGCACCTTGTGGAATTGTCCCTCCTGGCTCCCTTTCAGTTAAGATGGTGACAAAGATAACAATACTTTTTCCATCTCATATTGTGCCTAATGTTAGTGGATTATTACATATCAGGAACAGAATTAATCCGCAGATGCTCCTCTTCAAAATGAGACCAAAGTCCTCTATGGATGTCAGTTTTTCGTCCACAACAAAGGCCAAAATGTGGCCAGAGACAGACAGTAAAGCTTATTGTTTTTAGCCTAACCAAATGTCAGAAATGCCTTTTGTGTGATGCTTTTGCAGTGTGAATTTGTTGAGGACTTGTGGCCTCGACTGGCTGGCTGCGAGGAGTCAGGAGTCAGCACCCAATGACGATGTGCAACAGTCAATAAAACCAGTTTTTTAACGATTGTCAATCACCATAACCACGAAAGGTCCTTGAGCATACAGTCATAAATGTGAATACAAAATATTAGGGTGATTGGTCCAGTAGTATGCACGATCAGCGGCGGACAGGCAGACACACACTCAAAGTTTGTAAGTTTGTTGTGTGGGTTGATGAACAGTGATGTCAGATAAAGGATCTGTGGTGGCAGTAACATGTGGCAGAAGAATGAGGGAAACTTACAGGGCAGAGAAAAGGACCCTGACTCCGTCGAACTGCAGTTTTTCAAATAGTGTAGGCACTAAGCCGAGTACATTGACAAAGATTGGCTTGACTGTGATAAGACTGGTGGGAAAACAGCGTGGAGATCCTTACATTTTCTCTGACACTCCAAATATATTAATCACTTGTTGTTTACCATACCAAATCACTCCATAGCTCTGAGTTTATGTGTGGGAGTTATGAAAATAAAACACTTTGTTTTCACAGATGGCCAACACTGACAGCCCATTTTCACACAACAATAAAGAGCAACACCTCAGACCATGATCTGGAAGAAGATATTATTAAGTGTACTTAATTATTAGAGTGTGATAATTCATCTCTTGTATTAAATGTAGTCCAGAAAACAATTACATCCTCTGGCAAACAGGTGAGATCTGGGGGATGTGATAACAGCATAGTATACCAAGCACATTAACCTCTGTTGTGTTATTTTAACAACTTGATGTTCTGTTAAAAGCAGCAAGGTATTACTGGAACTTTATGAGGGTTATATATGAGCCATTTTTCATACTAATTAGTCAGTACTGAAAAACATATTCGTTGTTGTGGTCCATGCCATAAAAGGTTAAGTTTCATAGCAACATCGAGAGGCTGGTTACACTCATTAAAAAAGAGGTTACGACATCAGTGAAAATAATTAGTCTGATATCAATCTCATGGAAACATCAAGAGATAGAACGATCCAATTAGAAAAGACATAAAGCTGTCAGGATAGATAGCAGCAAGGGTGCATATTATTAATATTCTTTATCAAATTATAGTGCCTTGAAACAATAATTACTGCACCCAAACACACATAAAAGTGCTATACTTGTGAGGACATTCATTCTCCAGCTCTTAACCTCAGCCTTAACTATGAGCAGTACATGCTTAATAGAATAGTTCAGATTTTCTGAAGTGGAGTTTTATGGGGTACTTATCCATAGTCAGTGTATTACATACAGTAGATTAGTGTTGTCACGATACCAAAATCTTTGTTTCGGTACCAATACCAATATGGATTTCGATACTTTTCGATACTCTTCGGTACTTTTCCTAAGGGAAAGTCCTTTTGGATACAAACCTTTAGAACAATAAATAGTAGGGGTGTAACAGTACCAAAAAAATCATGATTCGGTAAGTACCTCGGTACGGACGTCACGGTTTGGTAACTCAAATGTTCCACCAAGTTTATGTTGTCTCGTGTTGTCTCCCTTTGCGAGGCAGACTTTCTCTGGTCTTTTTTCACGTGCGCCAGCTGCGAATGTTGATACAGGTGTTGTCATACACACCACTTGTGCAATCTGTGTTCCAATAGGAACAAGAAAGGCGTTTGTGTGCATAAATGAGTAAAATAAATTAACTAAATTACTGAACTGAATCAATTTCAAAGTACCGGTATTTTCCAAATGCAGTATATTACCGTTTGGAATACTCTAGTATCGCGGTACTATTTTAGTACCGGTATACTGTGCAACACTACAGTAGATGTCTGTCAGCACCACTTTACCTTTCCATCAGACAGCCCATGCCAGCGGGGAAACCACTAACAGCTACAGTTCCCTATCTATGCTCTCGTCACAGTCACCAGACTGCATAGACAAAAACTGTAAGTTTGACTCACTGAACACGGGAGCTGCTGGTCTACCGCTGCCTGGATCAGTTTGTTACCTTGTGTTATTGAGTGACTTTTGTGACTGAGTGACTATACATTGCTTAGCTTCCGGATTGGACTTCTCCAAGCCTGTGGTGTCCCAACTGACACTTATTGTAGCTAATATACTGACTATGGTAAGAACCTGATACAACCCTGCTTCAAAAGATCTGAACCATCCATTTAACCTCAACATTTAAACTGAAGTTAGCCCAATCCTAACTGTAACCTTTAAACTAAACCAAACTTTGTTCAGTTTGAAACTCAAAACTGGTTCTTAAGAAGGCTAATTCACAGTGTCCGCATTCATGTGCCCGCAAGGGTCCGTGAGACGTAAATGTCGTCATCCACCCATGTCCGCAAGAATCTGCGTGGACCCCTATGTCGACATCTGTGGGCAGCCCATTTTTTGTAGCAGTGCTGATTGTCAGTCAAGCCACCCGCAGCTGCCTAAGGTGAAGTTAGTTTTAAGTTGGATATACAACATTCTTCTTAGTTTCACTTTCACCTGATGTTGACAGTAAGAGAATGGTAAGCCCACCAGTCAGCCTTCTTCGCTTAATTGTACTATGAATAGAACTGTGTGCGCGTCCGTGTGACCACAGCTGTCCGGGGACGTTTAATACGGAAAGTATGTCGGAGCCTTAAGACATACACATTTACCCTGACAGACATAAACCAATGAACCTTCTCACCCCAAACCTGGTTTGGCCCTGACTTCCTAACCTTTAGTGCAGAGCATTTAAGGCAGCCACAGAGACATGACCATCTCCAATTACTGTTTCATGTGGGGCCAATACATAGCTAAATGTGCTTGGAGAAGTCACTGTGAGTCCAACCGATACCGATGTCACCCAAGGCCACAACCACAAAAATAATGAGGAACCAGAATGTCTTGGCATTTTTTCGTATAATTACAACACATCCCGCCTCTCCCATCCTCACCAGTCCCCCAATCAACAAACACATATAATTACATTAAATAAAGCTGGGATGTCAAATCACTTCAATCAGTACACCTGTGACACACTGCAGGCCCGCCCTTGTGAGAAATTACAATTTCGCACCTCTAAGAAACCTAATACTTCCAGCTGTTCTCTAAGACCACACAGAGAGAATTCATAGAAGACAGGCCAGCTTGGCTCGATGATCAGTGTGTCCTTTCAACTAGACATGATGTATTGTGATGAAGGAAAGCTTATTTTAGACAGGCATTCATATATGGCCTATAAACACCACTGGGTGGCAGTGAGTTAATGCTGGCTCTGATTGCCAGGCTGATAAGGGCAGGCTGAATTACGGGTAATAGCACATTTGTGACAGATAAGGCTTAATACTAGGGATCCTGTCTTACACTTCCCTTGAGTACAGTCTTTTTGACAGCTGATGTTTCAATAACAGGTTGGGGCAGGCTGCAAAAAACGGTTTATGAAACTAAAAAGGAATTTCTTCGTCTTTCAAATAAGCTCAAGGTGATCAAAAATAATCACTTCTATGAGTTTCCAAATATCTAACATTCCGTCTTTTACACAGGCTTTATAACATGATCAGATTCCGCATGTCAACAACTACAAATGTGCAATCCTCCTGGCTCGTGTACAAACACTTTGATGCAGCACATTTCCCAACTGCATGATTCTTTGAATGCCTTCAACCAATCACAGAGATCTACTGCCTAAAACAAAAGGCGACAATGACAGCCATATGCCAAAAAGATATGTAACATGTGGATGATATCAGGCCCTTGCGTGTCTTTGCCCCAACATGTTGGTCACCTCTACGTACTGCACTGAAGTTTCTTTCTGACAGAAAGCACGTACTCCATGACCCATCTCCTGCTTTCTCTGTTTCATTGCTAGCTTACTATTATGAATATGTCTTCAATGACATTCAGATTTCCACACATATATTACCATAATCATTCTCCTGTTAGAGCCCCACCTACAATGACTGATGCCATCTGTGATTGTGTCTGTGCGTGCACTTGTACGCCTGTGTGTATGTTTCTCAGTTGCTAGTGGATCTGCATGATAATGAGCTGTGCTGCTCTCTGACAGTGCCTTGATGAGGAGCAGTAATAATGCAGCTGCAGGGAGAAGAGCAGCAAGAAATTAATCTATCTCTAGTAACTGGAGTTCTTCCCCCCGCCCCCAAGCACACTACAGGCAGGTTAAACTGGCTGAGGGTGACTTAAGAAGAAGAAGGACAGAAAGCTAATGTCTTGGTCCATCAGTCACACTAGCTGATACATTTACAGATTACTGAAGCACAAACATCTGTGCTTGATTTCTCGACTGCATTGTGGTGTAATTACTTTAAACTTAAAGAAATAGTGTTAAGAAGGGGGATTTGGTGGCACAGAGTGGTGAGGATTGCAACCAGGTAAAATTTACACTGGTTACAATTCCAAAAGTGTTCATTGTTCAGGAGGTTTTTCGCGCAAATTGGATTATATGCAGAGGTCTCTTTCGCTCCAAAACAAACAGAACTGCTGATTTAAACCAGTAAAAACACAGCACAAATCAGTTTCTGGTTAAAAAATCAGCGTATTGTTTGATGCTGTTGTTGCAGAGGGCTGCTAAATACAGTGGCAGACATGGGAACGCAAATGGCCCCATCTAGAGCCAGTGTTTCTTTTGTCAATTCTGGGCTACTGTAGAAACAGGATTTTGCAACATGGCGATCTCCGAAGATGAGGACCGGCTCCCTTTGTAGATATAAACGGTTCGTTCTCAGGTAACAAAAACGTGATTCCTATTTTCAGGTGATTTATACACTATATGAAAACACACTTACTGTATTGTATTCCATGTATGCCAATGATCCCTCTAAATCATACACACTGGATCTTTAAATAACATTTTCACTTACTGTAAATGTAACAAAGATAAAACAAGATTTTAACTCCTGTGATGTGTACATTATACTTCATTTTAATACAACAAAATGTAAATCAGTTTGGCTACTGACTGGCCACAGTTCTAATTTCCCATTCTGCTGAAATCACATGAACCAATCTTTACAGGCAGGGCGCCCAAAGCTGGTGTGAACAATTCCTGCTTCATGAATATCGTCTTATTCTTAAGCCTCTTAAAATACCACTTCCACAAATCAGTTAATTTTACTGTATAAACACCTGTTTACATACTTTAACGTTTATTCTATTCATGTTGTCGTCATGACTGTGAAGTATATGAGCGTGTCTGCTGTGGCCTCGACACCACATTGCTTGGTACAATTTAAGAACACATGATGCAACCTGTCACATAGCTTTGTCCAAAATAAACCCCTTGTTTGTCACCCACAGTCCCCAGGCCAGGGAGCCAATTGGCCATCATGCCTTTAAATCACAGCTGTGGTTTGGCTACAGGAGCAGTGCCCAGTGGGGAGGGATTGCAGAAGAAAAGCTGCCATGTAGTGACATCAATAGATGATGTTGACGATGGCAGATGTGTCTCTGGCTGCATCTACACAGTGAAGAAAGCCAGACTATATGAGCCTAGCACTGTTTCTTTCCTTTGTGGATCCAGGGAGACCGCTTGTGTCGAGTGGCGACTATCATGATTCCATAATGTTTGTTTTAAATAATGAGTCATGAGTAATAAGTAAAGCAAGTCAAATTATCTAAGCAGATCTGGATCAATACGACAGTAACTGGACTGCACAATAAATGACAGTAATTTAATTCAAATGTGACTATGGTATGAACCCAATTCATAAAACTCTGTAGGGGAAATGTGAGCACACTGTTTCCTGGCCTGTCATAGTCTACTGAGATATGTGTGCTGCCACATAAAGTTGCAAAGGGTTGGAAAGTTTCCAATAAATTTCCAGAAAATTTCCAAGGGAAGCCTGGTTCAGTACATAGGAAATATTAGTGCTTTAGGAAAACCTACATATCTATATCAACACAGCTAACACACAGTATTGGTAGACTACATCATGACACCTGACATTCTTTCTTGGGATGCTTCACATAACCCTCACCTAAAACCAGTGCTTTAAAGAAAATTGCAATGTATAGGACTATGTCAATTAATAGAAGGGTTAGTTTTAAGAAGAAATTGAGAGCAGCGATTGTTAAGAAAGAAATCAGTTTTACTGACATTTGCTGTTATGTTTGTGAAGGTTAATTGTATTTGTGGTGCTCACTTGGATGAGGCCTCATTGTCACCCTTGGTGTTGTGCAGTCATATATACTTCTGTGTGCCTATTTCATGGGCTCCACTGGTTTCCTCTGATCATCTACAGATGAGGTGACACGTGAGCATGTGAGACAACTACTGCTTTATTGTTTTTGTTTCACTCAGGTTTGTTGATATTGTTATCTATTATGTGGTAATTTGATTTAGTGTCTTGTGCATTTTGTGTGGAGAGTAGTCAGTAACAACTAATGAGGATCCTGAATAATAAATAATACAGCTTGCCCGATTTCAATAGAAAAATTGTACCTTTTAATTGTGAATTTATTGGGGGGGAAATACACATAAAAAAGCAGTACTACGTTCTATAGCATATTTAGTTAAAAGTAGGCCCATTTAATTCAACTGTACCCATGCACTGTATTAAGCAGCACTCCATCATGTACAGATAATTTGCCAGCATTCTAAATAAGTAAGATTTCAGTAAAATTACAACCCTCAAAATGCACAGCACATTCTCCCATATGTGCAGCTCTGACTACTGCCAACAGTACTTCACTGTCAGAGCCAAATCACCACATGCTTTCAGGAAAGTTTTAATTACATCACTGAACTGAATTTATTTTATATGCTTATAATATTTTAGTTAACCATCAGACAGTAGGCTAAAGCAAAGTACACAGTTTATAACTTGTTCATTTTCAACCATCTCTTAGCTTTGCTAGCTAGCTGTTACCGTGGGGTTTTTTTTAGTTGAGATCCAATTTTTGTCTTTGCACAAAGCACAGGTACTGAGACAATTAAATGCAGTTCAGCATCTAACCAGAAATGCAAAAGGCAGTAACGTTCAGAATAATGTACAGAACAGATATATAGAATGAACGGTGATATATGGAAAAAATATAGAATGGCTTAAATGGCATGGGGAGTAAGAAAACATTAGATACATACAGTATGAGCAACATGAAGAGTATTAATATGAAACGTGCAGCAGTTACAGTAGCCAGTGCAGGTATAGGTACAAATAAATAAATAAATAAATAAATAAATAAAAATTAATGTGCAATGTAGCTTGATTGAGCATGTTAACGAATGAGTTTCATCTATTCCCATGCATTCTTTATTGTAAAACATTTCCTTTATAAATTAGTTGTTCATTTTAAACCCTAAGTTTGCACACAGCCTACATTGTCGCCTCAAATTTTAAAAAGTATCTTTCCATATTAGTTAACTTGCACTAGCTAGCTAGCCACCTGATCACACATCTGACATTGTATCTACTGGAAAACTGAATGGAATTATTTGGCAAATTATTAAATCATGTCTTCTTATAATATTATAGTAAAAGGTTTGTTTCTTTGTTTCTCTGTTATTTCATTTTATTTATTAAATTATTTATTCTTTATTTATTTGGGATCTAATTGGTCAAAGTGTGACTTTGAGACAGAAAAACAAAAGTGAAGTAAAATATTCCCTCAGATAATAAAGATGACAGTCATGATGAGGAATCTAATGAAAACTGACTTGATTTTGTTGCGATACGTTAATTGCCAAAACAGGTGTTAAGTACAATATAATCTGCTGGCAACCAATGGCAAAACAAAAAACAAAACAAAAACAGGAGTAAATAAAGCCTGAGCAAACAACCACTATAATTCCATTTTCTTTCTGTTATTTCCCATAATGCCCCATTAATTCCCTTAATTCCATCCAATCTGTATTTTCACCTACTGCGACACAACAGAAAAATTACTCACTGGATGCAGCACACTCTGCTCCACCTGCCACTGACATAACAGATGACTAGCATGGTGGGGAATTCTTATCACAAGTCCCTTGATGTCACCAGGGAACATAACGTCACTTCTAGTCCAAGTTCAGGAGAACTTAAAACATGTATGGAGTCTGGTGTAAGATAAGCCCTGCCTGGCTTTGCTCAATACACTTTAAAGGGACAAATGTGAACGAGTAGAGAGTGGGCTCCAAATAACAATCAGAGAGAGAGCTAGGCAACAGCAGCAGGCAACCTGCCAAGTGCCGACACAATCAAACCATAAAAAGTGTCACTCTTCATCATTTCTCATCTATCTGTTCTCCAATCCTGCCCCCTCATCCTCGATTCTTCCTCACATGGGTGTCCTGTGGGAATGCCATTCCCAGACAACAATAATAAAATGTGTGAAAATCTGTGGAGGATCACTAATATCAAACACCTTCCTTTCAGTTTATTCGCAGCTATCACGTTCTTTACAATCACCTTAACTTATCTGATCCCAACCAGATCAGTGAGCAAACAACAACATGAAGTCCAACATGATTTTGACAAGATGATACCAGTGGGCCGAAATGACCCCAGTTGCTCCAAGTTTCATAGTTGTACAAAAGGTATTTTAAGCATGAAACACTTACCGCCTACAGACTTGAAATGTTGCTGTAAAAGTTTATAGTTTGGTTTTCAACAAGGAGCAGATATCAGGTCTTCACCAGCAAAACATGCGGTAATAAATTGCAAAAATGAACTGTGAAGACCAGGTGATAGCAATGCTGGTTGTATTTGTTCAGTAGCGTTGTTTTGAAGCTAGAGCTGCAACGATTAGTTGACTAATCGATGACTAATCGACTATTAAAATAATCGTGACTATTTTAGTAGCCGACTAATCAGTTTGAGTCATTTTCATAGAAAAGTACTATAAAAGCACTCCAAAATACTCTTATTGGAGCTTCTTACGTTCAAATATTGGCAGCTTTACACACTCTCCCATGACAGTGAACTAAAACCCTTTGGCGTGAGTACGAAACAAGACTTTAGATGACATAATTTTGGGGTTTGGGAGACACCTACATTTTTCAACATTTTAACACATTTTTTGATAATATGATTAATCGACTAATCAAAGAAATAATCGACAGATTAGTCGACAATGAAAATAATCGTTAGTTGCAGCCCCATTTGAAGCCGGCATGGAAAGAATACTTAAGCCGTACCAGCCCATAAAACCCCATGATAACATCAGTTTGATCTGATGCAGTTATAAAAGAGTCAGCAATGTGAATTCTAAATTTCATGCAGCTGGATCATAATGGTGAATATCTGTTCCTATGATCACTCAGCAGAGAAAAGGCCTTGCTCAATAATTAATAAAGCTGCTAGTCAGACAGACCTATTGTGTACTGAATAGTACAAAATTAATTCAATAACACTGAAATGCAAATTTAAAATATTCCCCTATCTACAATAGTTTCAATGCTGTGTCCATGAAGTATAAAGGTCTGGTAAAATCATGGCTGTATGTGTGTTTGTATTTAAGGATTTTCTATGGCTTTTGCAAAAGCTTAGGTGGTAAAATCACCAATGTGTTGGGTATTATGCACGGGTGGGGATTTCTTGTTCACATGAACCTTTAAGAGCAAACACAAGGCTCACCATCCAATAGCAAGGAAAACACACCATTGAACTTAATACAAGGATTACCCAAGCACAACGTGTAGGTTGTGAAATGAGCCACGTTAAATGGGCATGTTCGAGCTCAAGACAGTCTTGTTGGGAAATTCTGTTAATGTATCTATACAGAGGTGTTTGTCTTCAAGATATTAACATTATGCTTAACCCTATGGCATTTGTTGGGGCTAGAGTTTTTTTGTTATTGTAATGGTTTACAATACCTTAGAATATAATTCAAGTTAAGTCCCAGTATTTAGTATCAGTATTAATCAATTACAGGTGCCCCATGAAGTTTTCTTGTACACAAAATTTTTGTTTACATTTACTTTTAGTCATCCAAATGCACTGTATATTTTTGAGGTCAAACAAGCAAATGCATTTCCTTCCTCATAAACTTCTTAAAAGTTTAAATACAGCATTGTTCACATCCTTGTTTATTAGTACAGTCTCTTCTCTCTGGCATTTTCCAGCACATTACTGTGTAGCTTAGTGTCTTACCGCCACCAGTAGATCAGTGGGATAGTGAGATAAAATTGGCAGGACTGTGTATTGAGTCACTTGTGTGCACGTGCGCATGTATATCCTAGTGCACATGCACAAGACAACCAAAACTTGATCTGCACAGGTAGCTAACCTTTAACCTTTTTGTAAATAAAATGCCACAAAATGAAAAAAAAAATCCTCATCACTACTATCCAGAGTCAAAAGTGGCCCATTTAAATGGTTTGTTTTCTACAAGTCCTCACAATTGAGGGGCTAAAATTAGAAAATGTTTGGCATTTTTGACTCGGATGATTAACAAAGTGTAGGTGGCGATTCATTTTGAATTTGGTAGAATTTTTTCAGCTTTACATTTTTTACACATTGAAGCACTTTTTTTAATAGTTGACAGCATGAAGGTTAACCTCACTTCTGTTAGTATGTTTGTGTGGGAGTGATTTAAGTACACAGCAGCCAAACACCTCGTCAGCCAACCAGACAGAATTGAACATCGAGCCACCCAACAAGCCAACAGGCCTGGTTCCCTCTTATCTCAGTTTCTTGCCAGCCTTGCTTTACTGGGACCTTGTCCAATCGATGTAGACTGACGTAAGAGAGGTGTTACATAGTGAGAGACCTGTCCCTTGAGATTACTGAATATGTCTCTGTCTCACACTGCCAAAATGCACAATTGCATGCTACGGATGAGAATATTGACATGTTTTTTACTGCCAATTAATGCTGTATTATGTAACCAATTAAATTATGTCTGAAAACAGAAAGATAATAGCAACAGACATGTGAGAGAGTATAGATGGCTGCTGACCACATAATGTACATTACGTCAAAGGAGCAGCGTGTAAGATTTAGGGGGATTTAGTGGCATCTAGCGGTGTTGATTAAAGACTGCAACCAGCAGAAACTTCTCCAGGTTGGGATTTCTTCAGTATTCCTACCAGGAGCTGAATTATCCACAGAGGTCTCCTCCTCTCCAAAACAAACAGAGCCGGTGATTTAAAGGGATAGTTCGCCGATATTCAATGACACAAAACACGTCATTCAGCTAAGCTGTTTTTCTAGGCTGTTGCTTTAACTACAGGCTGTACTTCCGCATTTTGTTATTGTCCACCACCCATGCCACCAATGCGAACACAAAGAGTGTAAAAGCAGATCAAGAGACAGACTCCCACCCTCTCTCCCAAACTCGGACCTGTGACCTGTTTTTAGAATCATATTTCAGTGTCCTGTTTCACTGTAATAGCAAGAGTTTGTGAACAGGAAGTGGCACCATACTGTTTGCGGCACAGCAAAAACAGAGGTATAAAAAACTGAGCTCACATGGTAAAACAAGGCAACGCTGAATCAAATGTTACTGAGTTGACTATTTCTCAACCCAGTGTTTTCAAAAACATGTTTTAGCTTACCATTTAACAGTAGCACAAGACTGTTTGTTACTGGCCGGCCATCATTGTGTCTATTATGAGTTTACATTATGTCATTTACCAGTGTGAGTAGTTTATTGGTCTGGAGCAGTGCAATGCTTAGGGTAGTTGTAGGTTTTCAGCCTCTGGAGTAAAAGCAAATGCCACAGTCTTTTTCATGTTTTCTCTAGTCATGTAGCACCAATTTCAGAAGTATTTCTGTGTTTTTACTGCACAGGCAACCCAGTTTTATGTGAGGATCCTCTTTATATTGGTGAAATACTTCAGTAAAAAACACTGGTACTGGGCTTCTACAGTGGCCTAATGGTCCTATCTAGAGCCAGTGTTCGGTTTGTCTGTTCTGGGCTACTGTAGAATCATGGCAGTGCAACATGGCGAGTAGACATAAATGGCTCATCCTAAGATAAAGAAAACAATTCTTATTTTCAAATCCTACACACTGGACCTTTAACTACACATATATTACACAATTTCTAGGTGTGTCAGGATTTCAATTCTAAATCAAAAATCGATCAAAATGAGAACCCGCAATTCTTGTTTTCTCAAAGCCATATGGCCTTAGAGTTGTCCAAAAAGGTATGACAGTTACATATCACACTTGATGTAGATGTCGATCAACATCTTTTTAAAGAAAAATTTAAAAATGTAAATGAGAGTTGTCAGGGCATAAAACCTGTGATGTGTTGAACTTTACAAATCAAGACTCAATAGTCTAACAATGTCATAGCTTCCAGTGATAAAAAAAAAATAAATAAATTGAAAACTGAATCAAATTGTGACCTTAACATCGAAGGTCTAATCAAATCGTGGTTTTGGAGAATCGTGACTCCCTTAATAATTCGGGAAAGTCTTTACAGGAAGGCATGAACATCCATGGTGCTTAGCAGGTCCTGGGTAACAAACATAAACACAGATATACGTATAATTATATAATTTGATCAGCTATATTTTGCTGACTTTTGCTGACTGGCCATTAAATTATTTACCACCCTGGAGCATCGCCATGTATGAACAGGGCAAAACTAAGAAGGCAGAGCCAGTCAAAAGCTAATGTCCTCCATCTAATGTCTGAGTGAAGATATAGTTTTATCTTATAGTTATACAGCTGGGAATGAATCTCATTGGGCAGAAATGTTGGAAAACAAACAGATCATAACCATAGTCTCCATTTGATGAAGTCAATACAGCCAAGCATGCAGACTTTGCAGACAAACACAAAGATGGAAACCATCCCCTCTCTCTGTCACACAAATATCTTCCTCTCGATTTCAACAGTCCCTTCTTGCACGTTGCTTCCACTCTGAGCATAGTAATTCTTGCAATTTTGTAATCTTAGCTAGACTGAGTGTAAACACACATTTATTTCATTTTACTTCAGTCAGTAAGCGCCATCTCTATTGACAGCATGCACCTTGTTTGCATTCTGCTACCTTGGCAGACCTATTTTTCACCCTCCTCTCTCTAACACTCCTCGTCTCTCTCCTCTCTTCCTTCCTGTTCTCCTTGTCCCGCTCCTTCAAGCAGCCATAACTGTCTCTGTCGGTTTCCTCTCTTTCCTGCTCCTTGAGGCGATTAAAGAGTTGAAAGGAAGCGTTTCCATTTCAAGAGACATGTCCGATGAGGCAACAGCTTCCCTGCACTGACCACCTGCCCCATTCATTAGCACAGATCGCTCCACTCCACCAGAGGAACACAAGAGGACAAACCAGTAAAAAAAAAAAAAACAAAAAAAAAAAACAATACACCAATGATGCTGCACACACAGAGCTACTGGATCCTGTTCAAGTGCAGAACATGACAGTCAGGCACACATGAAACCACACACACACACAAACACACACGCAAGACCCAACGTACCGTAAGCACATGCTCCCCTTCGCTCTGTTCATCCATTTAGACTAAAACATCCGCAAAGCAACAGCAGCAAGGACGTCAGCCAGTTCTTTCTTTCTGACGGCTATCTCTGTCGTAGAAGGTGTGTCTGTGTGTGTGTGTGTGTGTGTGTGTGTGAGCTAAGCGCTACCAGAGACACTGTCGCACTCGTCTGTTCCCCCTTCCTCCGCTCATCTCTTTATACGGAGACAGGAGGAAAGGGAGAGAGAGAGCTGTTTCTGAACACACAGTGCTGTGCTCTGCCCTGTCAGCCCGCTCTTTGCTCAGCAGCCAATCCCACCATGCCACCATGAATATTTTATTTGCCCAGCCAAGAGCTTAAAAACGCATGCATACACACCACCCTACGGAGGACATGCACACACATTTGGAGGGCATTCAAATGCTCACCCGCTGAGGTATTCAGGTCACAAATGAAAACCCACCCCCAACACGGATAAATAGAAACAAGCACACGTGTGAGCTCGACATTCCTCAGGGGGTGCAATGAACGGAAAAAGGACAGATAGTCTGTGTATTCATTAAGATTCAAAATGCCTCTGTGCCTTTGACTTTGACATTCACAATCCCTACCATAGCCTGAAGGTTGGACATGTCTTTCAACAACCTGTAATTTTGCAGAGAACTGTGGCTCATTTGTTTCCTGTCCACATCATGAATGTGAGTTTTATGCGTACAGAAAAATGACCATATTCCTGAAACCTTTACAGTAAATATTTTTTTAATTGAAGGAAAAACTCTAGATATCAGTCCGGTCTAGAGATACTCTTCGGATGAAGCATCCATAATAGCATCACCCAGACTAACCACAAAACCACTGAGGCAAAGGTGAAACCACACCTAAAATTAAACTGTGAATAAAATGAAAAAAAAAAAAAAAAAAAAAAAAAAACCTTTGCTGAACCTATCTTGAGGCTGACCAAAAAGCAGGAGCATTAGCATCATGCAGCACAACAATCATTTTTAAGTAAAATATTTCAGAGCTAACGTTACCTAAATCAGGATTTGCATAAGATTTAGAGCTTTAAAGCTACAGTTGGTAATTTTTATGACAATAAGTCAAATTTGCTGAAACTGTCACTATATTCTGAAAGAAGTACAGTCTGTGAGAAAAATCATGTCCCTCTTCCTACTGTCTCTAATGGCATTGGCTAGAATCAGACTGTGGCACAGCAGCAGCAACCCGTCAGAGCCGAGGAGTCTCTCACACAGCTGTCAGTACTGTCAATCTGCTCCACGAACTGCAGTCAGACTGTCAAACTATGCAGTGCTGATCAAATATAAATCAAGATTTTGTTACAGCATTGCCTATTTCTCACCTCACCTCAGAAGCATATTTTAGTGTACTGTTTAGCTGTAAAATAAGAAAGTTGGGCTGGCCAGTGTGCAGTACTTAGTATTCTGTTTGACTGTATCCACAATGGTGGCCTGGTAACAAACTTTCTCATTTTACAGCTAAACAGTACACTAAAATGTGTTTCTGAAAACATATGAGGTAAGAAATAGGCAATGCAGTGACAGAATCGTCTTTCATATTATATCAGTGCTGCAGTTCACGAGCAGGGATTGACATGATTAACAGCTGCGTTCAAGACTCCTCAGCTCTGGTTGTTTTCGTTCACATGCCGTAAAGCCATTAGATGCGCTACAAGGCAACAGGAGCAGAGGAATCTGATTTTTTTCACAGATTATCTGCCTCAATAGTGCCGTGTGAATATAGTGGCAGTTTCTGTAGCTTTAACTTTATACTGTGTCTGCAACTAACAACTATTTTTATTATTTTTTTTAAATCTGATAACATTATTTTAGTATTTAAACCGCCAAAAAACTAGTAAAAGTCCAGGATGATGTCTTAATGGGGGGTTTTTTGTAGACCAACAGCCAAACCCCCCAAAATGTAGAGTTTTTTGTAACTGAAGACAAAAAAATGCAGTAGATCTTCACATCTGAGAACAATAACACACTTTTTTGATAAATTAGTTTTTCTTTAAGCTCTTCTTTATGCAACCTTTTAGAGTGCTGTACACTGGCACTGTATAACTAAGAATACAGCATGCTTTTGTCTTTTCAAAGACAAAACCTATTAACTTAGAAGCTACATTCCTAGCATTCAACAAATTCAGACCCAGAGCTGATCAGAACAGCCATAGTAAACTACTGGTGCTCCCTATATAGCCTTGCAAGAGCTGCCCAACTTAGATTCTGAATAAATCTCGATTAGAGTCACAATAAGAGGCAGTACTGTAATGATGTGCAATATTAGTATGCCAGTGGTACAAAGCTGTACTGTATGTAACATCTAATACACTGCCATGCCACCTACAACCACACGCATCTACAGGGGAACAGAAAAACAGAGCCATATTAGTAGTATTGTTAGTGGAAAACTGAATGCAGTCTGTGCAAAATTGTAATTAAATTCAGGTTTTGCCCCCAGCAAATGTTTTCTCTTTCTGTTCATGGTTCTTTGTGGTCAGCTGCAGTTGGCTTACATTAAATAAGTAAAGCAATTTCATTATATTCTAACAGTTGAGCAATTCTGCATTATGGCAACACAGCCTGCATCAGTTTTCCCTTGATGTTTTTTTTAACATGTGGTATTGTGTCCTATAGTATTTCATATAGTAAAGAGACAGAGCAAAATAACGTCCCACACCTGAGAGGAAAACAATTACCGGTAATCACTCTCCATTTTTGTAGGGTGCTTCCTTCTCACTTCCATCTGCTAGCAAACAACAGAAAAATGCCTTAAAGATGCTGTGTGGTGGGATGCACTGCCAGCAGGGTGAAGAAACCAGAACTAAGTTTTAAGGAACCAAAAAACTGAGCCTTAAGAAGTCAAAAGTGGTTGCAATAAGACATCAGCAGAAAGAATGGGAAATCTGTGGAATCGTGACACTCATAAATAAGCTACAGTTGCTAATTTGGCCAGACAAACTATAGCAGTTGAAGCTAACTAAGCAAGGCCTGGTTTTGATCTTTGTTTGGTTAAATGATGAGCTTACCTGGTGATTCAACCAAATAGCTGTGAATAAAGTATTTCACTTCTAGCCATTCATTAGAATCATTTCTCCAAGATAATCAAGGTGAGGAGAAGTGACAGATTGACAATAATGAGTTTGACGACAAATCTTTTCCTCTCTGGTAGACATCAAGTGCTAAAATTGTCCTTTGACACAATAAAATCTAATGTTTTTATCTATTTTGTAAGCATTTCAGTGTCTTTTCCCCTCCAATGCGTGTGGTTTTAATAGTATGACACTTTGCGCTCTGACTTGAAGCAATCTCAGTCAACTGAGGGGTCTCCGACTCCACTACTCCAACTCTCAGGAGGCAGCCCTATTTTTGACAGTATTGAAAATCATACCATGGGGAGTTCTAAATACTCTGATTTACTGTTATACCACCCAAGCCTACTTCAGCTCTAAACATATCCATACATACAAACATACATACAGCCATTCTATAGTGTCCACTTCTCGTGAGGAAATGCAGAAGGATTTTTCTGGCACAGGGTTGCGTGTGCAAACCAGTGTTTACACACAAGAAAGAGGCTTAGGGAGCAAAGATTAACTTCTCAATGCCTCAGATCCATTATCCATCCCAGGTTATATCACCACCCAGCAGAAAACCCAACTCCCACTTTATGCAACTATCAAGACTCAAACTGCAACCATCAAGAGTTAGACCACACTTGATAGCATAATGGGTTTGATGAGTTTTTTAAGTTTCCTGTAACTGAATGAGCTTTCCAATCCTCTCTGTACACATGGTAGACAAAGTCATGATATCATGTAGATTATTACAGTCGCTGGCCCTTTGATCTGCTTTTGGTCTTTTCATTCATAAAATTAACTTCAGGGTGGTAATAGGGCTGAACGATATGGACAAAAATTCCTATCTCAGTATTTACAGGCTGACTGGCGATACATGATATAGCCTATATATCTTGATATGTTCTATGAAATGGGCAACATGTTTTCAGTAGCAAGTCAAAGCCACATTCGAGATGTCACAAGCAGTTTTATAAAAACAGATTGTGATCCAAATAAAATGCAAAGACAGGGATTTTATTCCCATTTGAAAATAGGAAGCTGTACAACAGATACACCTACAAAACACTAGTCAGCAGTGGGGTTTCTGTGAAGTGCTGAAAAGTTTAGTTGATTCAAAACACACCTAAAACACACTTTAAACATACTAACAATTTCAAACACAAGTACCCAAATTGGCTTCACTATAACTCGCAGCATTCACAGACAAAGCACTTGTCTTTTGCTGCAAACTTTTTCCCCACATATACAACATGCTAACGTTTTTAGCATAAGCCTATGGCAACTTACATTGTATGAATTAGCCTAGCGCCTAGCAATCTTCTCTTCTACTCATATGAAGCCAGGGACAACAGCAACATTTAACAAAGGTAGCGTTACAAAATTCGGCTCCATTACAACTCACAAGGTTCACTGACAAAACAACTGTCTTATACTGAACACGTTTTCCAAACAAATACAACATGCTAACATTATTAGCACAAGCCTATGGCATTTTACATTGTATAAATTAGCCTACTGAATAGCGAAGATTTCCTCTGCCCATATGAGGCCAGGATAAATCACACACAAAACCTAAAATGTTATTTTGTGGAGGCTTCATTGTCTTCACAATTTATTGTCTCTTATCTGTGAAAGTAAACTAAATAAAATCTTTGTTTCCTCTGAGGGAAACGGTTTCAGCTTACAAAAATAGACAGGATGTTTGTGTTGCTGTGACATGTAGTTATATTTCTGGGGAGGTGCATGGCTACGGCTCTACAAAGTGTTGCTGGAGAACTTGTGAGTGAGTGAGTGAGAGAGTGAGTGAGTGAGTGTGGAGAATGTGAGAGAGGACAGATGCACACTGGTATATGTTATGCAACTTGACCCAATATTGATTTAAGCGGCGTTGTCTAAATATATCGATATATCGTACTTAGTCATTATATCGCCCACCCCAGGTGGTAATCTAGAGGACAAGCAGGATTGTGATTAAATGTTGTTGCTTTGAATCCCCTGACTAGTTGGGAAAATTTAGATGCCTAATGGACATGAATGACACTCTCCCCTACCTTCGTTACACTGTATAAAAGAAGTGGACATAGCCACTGTGACAACACCCAGTGGTATGTGGACTGCCGTTTTGAAGCCTTGAGTTTTGCATTTTGGCCATGGCCATCATGTTGTTGTTTTTTTGTGCCAGAAGTGACCATATGTGGATGAGAGGGGGGAGCTGTTGAGTAGCAAGTGGTGGAAGAACCAGATTTGTCAATCACAAGGTAGCCATGCCCTAAAACATGCCCAGCTTTATCATCTATTTTTCTCTAAATGGGACTATAAATTACAAAATGAAGATCATACTGAGACCATAAACTCATTAAAATGTTTCCTAAGGTAATATATTTAATTTTCTCATAGACTTACATACAATAGAACAGTCGATGTAAATGCACTGAACTGTGTCGACATGAGGCACAGAGAAGTTAGAAAAGCTTGCCTCCCTGTGGACAAATAAAAAAATCTCAAAATTAATTACTACTTTTTCTTTGGGTCTGAAACAAACTACAGGGAAACAGTACACATACATGTGAAAATTTCTGATTTAAAGAGTGGACCTCATCAATCATTGCCTCCACAAGCACTTGAAAGTTTGTGGCCTGTTGTACAGTTTAATTGCCTCCTACTTTCTGAGAGTAAATTTCATTCTCGCAGAAAGTAGATAATTTAATCAAACAAGCTCTCTGTTGTGTACACTAATAAGCCTATTGCTGGGTACGGTGGAAATTAGTTATTTTTTATCGTATTATCTTAATAGTACAGCTGAAGACAACAAGGCACCATCAGACTAGCTGAGAGGCCCATTCTGTGTAATTACCCATTTAAAGCAATGCTATACACTTAGTAAGCTTCATAAAACACTCACTATTACTGGCAGTTCATGCTGCTGAGCCAATAATAGTCCAGGTCGTCCAGCCTTTCCTGGCTAGACTAAAACCCTCTTTCACTAGTAAAACAGCAGCATGCACAAATCCCCTTCTTCCTGACATGCTAGCAAACACGTAAGTGAAACTCAATGAAAGCTCGCACTGTAGAGCCAAATAGTCGATAAACAAAGCTCAAGGCATCAGTGACATGAAGTGTTTTTAGTAAGCAAAATCTGACAGATGGACCAACTGCTATTACAACTAGGAATGGGAAGCGATAATATTTTACTGATACTGATGCAGTTACCAATGCTGCTTATCAGTCGCTTTTTTATTATTTTCTGATCAATTTTCTGTGTGGTAAAAAGGCCTACACAGATTTTCGGCATCAGTGCAATTGCTTCATTATTTCTGAGTATTAACACAGTGTAGAAACAGAGTTAATATAAAGGCATGCATGCAACTCTGATGTGCAAAAGCTCCACTGTTTGACCATTTTCTAAGTCAAAGAAAAAACTTGTCTGCATGGCATTAATGGTATTATATACCATAAGATATTTACCCTTCGTAACACTGTGCTGCACGGTTGCGCATTGAGTGTCAAATTCATGACATTCCTGGAATTTAAGCCCATGTTGCATAGAAAGATATTTCATATTGCTGATGTTTCTACCCTTACTTGAAATTATCATTTTATCTAGATTAAAGGCAGCACTGTAATCATCTGTCTTCTTGAAAATACATGATGCATGATTCCAGCAGCACAGACATATGAGTTTGACATCATTGCAACTGTCACAGAAACGTGCCAGCATCAATAAAAAGAGCTTATAAGCTCAGAGGCATATGATATGATCCCGATGGATCGAATAATTTGGAACCAGTTAGTTCTCAACTGGAGTCAGTTCTTGATTCCCATCCCTTACTACAATCTTTCTGTTTTCTTTTAGTGTCCTTATCCTCAGCCTTTCCACCACCAACCCATCTTTCCGGTATAAGTTTGAAACCAGACAATCCATTAGACCTTGGGACCAAGAGCTCTTGGCCACAAAGTACTCAGGCAAAACATAGGAGGAGAAGGAAATCCATCTCCAACACTAATAAAGGTCACTAAAACACAAAACCAAAGTCATCTAAGTAGCTCTCTATAAATGCCACAAACACAGCCTGAGATGATAATCGGTGGCATAAAGGCAGCAGAACAACAACCACTCAATGACCTTACATAGCATGTGTTCACTCAATTAGTCATGTTGTGTTACCTTGAATTTGTGAAGTAAACGTAAATCAATATGTTTGCCATTTTCCATGGTGGCATGTGAGAAAAACAAAGTTTTCTTCACAAATTCAAGGTAACATGGCACAACTAATTGATTTACAAATGGTCATTTCGTGGTTGAAGTATTCCTTTAAATGAAAAGAAGTTGGGGCCAAACTAAACAATAATGCCTCACTATCTAATTGCAGTTTAGATGACATTCTCACTTTTTCCCTAAGGGCCAATGGCATCAATGTTTCACTGTTAAAATGACATTTAAGACCCCTAACAGTTGCACTGGCCAACCAAGCCTGAAAATAATATGAGTTTCTTGTTGAAACCAGACTCATGCACATCAACTCAAAGTTAAACAATGCCATGTTCTTCGGGAAGTTACTTCATTAGGCATCAAGCAGTTGAATGTCTGCCAAAAAGTGTCCCCATGCCTTAGTGAATGCATTGACTTCTATGTTCAGGGGGAGAGGTACTCAGCTATCAAGCAACTCCTTTTCATTGGGCAGCCAGGGCTCAAGTTTCCTCAGAGGCATGCACATGTTCTTACACATGCATATACACCTCGGCACACTCACAAGCATAGTAGTGGACAACCCTACACCAACACTGATGTCAGACAGCCAGTGTGCATTTTAAACTTAGCTCTGAAACCAGTTTCTTTTTTGGGCTTGTTCACGCTGCTGTTTGATGCTCATCATCCTATCTGCTACTGTAAAGCTACTCCCAGCAGACAGGATGTGGGTCTCTACTCTTACCCACAGCTCAGTTAAAATATCACATTGATAAGAGCTTGGTGGACAAAGTAACCCACGTGACTGCTGTTGTGCAGAAACAATTCTCTCCCAGTTTCATGTCTATTTTTCCACAACTGAATTGCTGGAACTCATATTATCAAGTAACGGAAAGGTGGACCTGTTGAACATGAGGGGGGAATGCTGCAAAGCTGGTACAGTGCTGTGTAACGTTAATTTATTACAGGCATTACTGTCAGACTTACTAAGATAACACCAAAATATTACACTTGGTTTGTTTATTTTTATGTTTGTTACAGCACGTGGACACACACTGACGTTCAGACGTGCCAGCAAACGGGACATGTGTTAACATTGCGGTAACCATAGTTATTAACATTAATAACGTCACTGACCAGGCTTCACTCGGCTCGCGCACGGCTAACTTAGCAAGAACTAGCTGAACACAAGTGAAGATGAATTAAAACATTAAAACCTCGGCGCAGACACACATTTCTACATAAGATATATTTAGATTAACGCTTCCGCTGACTTAAACAGGAGACCCTAACCCAAGTTGTACCCGTGCCACGTGTCAGAAGTAGAAAGCCGGCTAACAATAGCAGCCGCCGGATGGTGCCTCACTGAATCTGACTCCCGAGCATCACTAACCGTTAGTACTTCTGCGGCTGCTTGGCAAACAAGGAGCAAACACGGACAAAGAGAGCAAATATAATGGTGGGCTAACGGCTTGGCGGGTACTCACTGTCCTCAAAAGGGGCCTCATTTGCTCCGAAGGTTCGTCCATTTTCACCTGCCGCCGGTTTCCTGCCCACCGTTAGCTTCTTTATTATTAATAGCTGATGTACAGATGGGACCGAGCCGGGTGGCACTTGTGTGGACTGAGGACTGGCTGTGCTTTCCCTAACGACACGATAACGACACGCCCCTAAACTGATTGACAGCGATTGATTACTAATTCGCGTTCAACTGCCGGCGTTCTCAGCCAATCAAATCCGAAAACGTCACGTAAAGGGCGGGGACTATTTTCATGTCAAAGTCCCAAGCGGGCTTTTTTATTATGTTTTTTTTTTTGTTTTTTTTTGTTATCTCGCTAAACCTGCAGGGACCACTTGGGCTTCCATCGTTTAAAATGTAAGTAGGACAAACGAGAACTGTTGAAATACATACAACTTTCTTTTTTTTTTTTATTAGTTTTATAAACTAACCGAACATGAAAATGATGCATGTAGTCGTAATAAAGCATCGTGAGTTTGAATTTTTGGGCACAGCATCGCCTGAATAAAGACCAAGAGCGAGCAGATATTGAATATATCTGATATCTTAAATGACAATTATATTATTACAATTATATTGCATTTCTATTTAATATTATTTATTTTTCTCTTAACTTCAAAGCTACTTAAAGACAAAGTATGGGATGGAAATATGAACCAAATTAGCCACCACCATGATTTAACAAACAAAAACAAACAATGGATAGGAATTTGCTAATCTGCTACTGTTCTCAAACTAACAAACAATCAAAACAATCTAAGCTGCTTTGGTGATTGTGGCAGTGAAACAGTGCCTATATTGTCATCTGTGACAAACACAAGCTGTTGACAGTCAAAAATGAATTTTGGGCCTTTATAGTCACAATAAATCAACAACCAATAGTATATTATAAAGAAGATGTTTGTTATGACCTGAAGTTTTTGACTTCAAATGAAATGAAATCCCAAATGTTAGATGAGAGAGAAAGGAGAGTGATGTTGAATCAAGTTTTGTAATGGCTAAGCATTCACGCTGTACATTGTTTATAAAATATATAGACTTACATGTTTACCTTAATACGTGGATTTACTGTAGATGTGCGAGCTTATTGTGACACATAATAGCATGGCCTTAGATGGACGCCAATGCCTGCACATCCTCAGATACTGATATTCCAGTACATTACCATCAGTTAAGGCTATTTCAGATGTCACATTTTTAAAAATGATGTCAGATGTCTTGAAGTGGGAGGTCAACAATCATCGTCTATCATTTCATCTGCAGGGATTATGCTGGTTCAGAGGCCTGATTTTAAGTAGGAAATAAAGTATATGCATTAATTGAAATTAACTGATTTTTATCATCCTACACCTTCTTGGCATGGGCTTATCAACCATCTTCCATAAAACCACCTTTGCTTAGTATGTATTAAAATTTGATACAACTATTGTGTAATAATTGATGTTCACCAGCAGATGGCAATGCTGTATCAACCATTTCTCTCATGTGAGACAGCAGGTGGCTGCGAGATATGACCACATTTACCCCCCCCCCCCCCCCCCCCCCCTTAGAAGGTACTACTTCCAGTTCTCTTTCATTTCTGGTCATTTAGGCAGCAGAATTGATAAAGTGAAATTGCCTGTAATAGCAGAGACACTTAACTCACTTTTAAGCCATTAAAAAATGGTTGATGGAGTATAAATAAAGCTTTAAGTTTAAAAATGCTTAAGGCTCAGTGTAAAATAATTTAAGTTAGTCCTGATACATGATGGAATACTCTTGGCCTTTACAAACTACCTTTTATAACCAAGCCCAGCAGACCTTTTTCTCGATCTTTTAGCACAGATCTTAAAAAAACACAAAGTTTACTTCTGCCTCTGTCTCTCTCCCCACGTGTACAGTCTGTTTTAACACTGTGGTATAATGGTAAAAATGCCACACATAATAGTCTTAACTTCTGCTATAACCACAATGAACACCATCAGTCACTGGCTTTATTTAAAAACCTCTGTGATCATGTCATACATTTTACTGCAGAGGATACATTTAGAAGAGAAATCAGGCGCGTGCAAACAGCAAAAGTAGTCTGTTCTTTCAGAAGAGTTCATGGGTGTCTTCCTTTAAATAGAGCCCGTTCCTCACCCACCCATCAACCTCCGGCATAATCACGCGGCAGCTCAGAAATAGAACTGCGAGGTGGGAGATCAAACTATCACCTCTTAATTGTACCCTGAGTCTTAAAGATGCTGAGAGCCCATTAGCGCACAAAGAAGAGTGCTGTGTACTGCTCCTGAAACATGGATCCGCATAATGCAGCTGGGAGATGAGTCAGAAGTTAGACAAGTGGAAGAAGCACCACACTAGCATCCACCTGTGCTGGGACTCACATAAAGAGATGCAGACTGCAAGGTGTGGTGATGATGAGAAAGAAAGTTTTCTCTTTCAAAGCTTTGGAGAGAAACTGAACTTACTGTAGTGGAAGAATACAACCCATGTCTTTTAATGTCAAATATAATATCCAGGTCTTACAGAATCTTCAAAGGTTACACAAACATTTTATTTATCCATTTTGCTTCGAGCATTAAGAGGCAACAGATTGGGGAGAGGAACATGTTAGGTGCAAGCCACCAAATGAATATTGACTGTGTGGTGTTTTGTCCCAGAAGCTGTAGAAATTAAGAGTCCCCCTTTCCCAGAAGGTTTAGTGCATGTGTTTTCCTCCAGTGGTGAGGCCTTCTGATGGTGCCAGGAGAGAGAGGAGAGAATGTGAAATTCCCAAATCTGTTGGAGCGCTCCATCAAAGTGCCAATGCATTGATTTTGACCACAGATCTTTTCCAAGCGGCTGCCTCTGCATGCCCTACCCAAAACATTGCTCTCAAGACTGGGGTCTTGTGGGAGCCTTAGTGCCCCTGAATCCTGCTCAACTCCTCCGGGAAACTCAGAGGTGGGGGGGGGGGGTAAAGGCCAGTGACCAGCATGGTGTACCCAAATCGACTTGGGGGGTGGGTGGATGGTGGGAGGGGTAGGTTGTGGAGATGGTAAATGGTGGTGGTGGTGGTGGTCAGAAGGGGAAGGTGGGAAGGAGGGCAGAAGGGGTGGGGGTCCGGCCTGTTGAGGTTCGTCCCACTGCCCTCCAGAGGGAACACAGGGGTTTGAAATCAATGTGCTGTTAAGTGCAGCTTAGCCGCGGGATACTCTCTCCAACATTATCCATGCACCAGTGAGCCAGGGCCCTGCCTGCATGCGCTGTATAAGCCGTCTGAGGGCACCGACACAAGGCCCTTCCGCGCCTCCGGTTCCTCTCACCTCTGCGCTCTCTGCCAACACTCAGCGCCTTTCTCCAAACAGTTGTGGCCCCGTTAACTTGAGACTCATCTCACACCAGGGTCTCACTCCAGCAGACCTGTGAGCATTACACCCGTGCTGTAGTCGGCCCACCCCCCCGTTTACTGCTGATTAACCAGGTCCAAAGCAAGCGAGACTAAATAAAGCATCGTGTTGTGTACATAGACACCTGGGGTGAGCTAAAAGCAGAGCCTTTGTCAGCATCATTAAGACTGACAATGCCCATGACCTCCACTTAATAATTAAAAGAACATATGCTCACTATACATAAAAGAGTACTGCATGACGAGCCAGAGGATATCTACAGTACGTGTATTTTTGTGGTGAGTTATCATAGTACACTGACCCTGGTTCCTGGCTTTGGTGTGGGCCTGTGTGTGCAGTCAGTGTAGGCCTGCGACGAATGATTATTTTCATTGTTGATTTATCTGTCGATTCCTTTACCAATTAGTTGTTTGGTGCATAAAATGTCAGTAAATGGGGGAAAATGTCAATCAGGGAAGTCCTAAAATGTCTTATTTTGCCCACAACCCAAATATATTCACTTTACTGTTATAAAGGAGGAAAGAGACCACATAATATTCACACATACGAAGCTGGTATCAGAGAAGTTTGATTGACCATCGAATTAGTTGCAGATTGATTTAATAGATGGCAACTAATCAATTAGTCGAGTAACTGCTGCGATACTAATTCACCGTCCATCATTTCATACAATTAAAAAACGGGATCTGAGTCATGTCGACGAATGACAATAACCTCACGATATTAAGAAAGCTCTTTGCAAAATTGAAGCGACTAGTAGAGCTGCAAGGATTAATCAGTTAGTTGTCAACTATAGATTAGTCACCAACTAATTTGATAATGGATTCATCGGTTTGTAAAAGTAATTTTTAAAGAAAAAAAGCCCAAATTCGCAAATTCCAACTTCTTAAATATGATTATTTTCTGGTTTCTTTACGTAATCTTGGGCTTTGGGGAACACTAATCAATATTTTTAAGCATTTGCTGACAATTTCTGGATGAAACAACTAATCAGCTAATCGAGAAAATAATCCACAGATTAATCAACAGTGAAAATAATCATTCATTGCAGCCATACTAAATATATCAGCCCTATTAACTAGACCAGAGTGGCCATGTTAGACTCAACCCGTCCCTGGGGAGCAACCGTACAGTAATTCTAACTGGCTTGATGACCATTTAACAGAAGTGACATTTATCAACACATCAAAAGGGGAACTATAGTGTGAAGAAGAAACATAATCGCCACCGTCTCACTCTTGCTTGTCTGTAGGTTACTTTTTAAAAGGGGCGTCTAAAAAATCTTGACCCAGACACACATGTGCCCGTGGCTGCATTTAGTCAGTGAGAGCAGTAATAGTGTGTGACTGAAGGTGAGGAAACAGCCTCAGGCCTTCATCTGTGTTTAGATGTCAGCCCTCCTTGGGTACAACGTCTCAGTAGCCTCCATGGCCTTTCTTACATGAACTCTCAACATGGTCGCCAATGGACAGCCTGAGGGAAGGGCACAGACATGCCACTGTTCACACACAGGAAACAAGGACAAGTTTTACTAAACCACTCATTGGTCCTTTTGTGCCTTAGAGCTTTGATTCTCTGTGCGGACCACTACACACCAGGCCAGGTTCTAACTGGGTTGCAATTTCCCAAAATTCCCCCAGGCGTGAATCAGGTTGCGTTCTTTAGATGACTTTTTATTTTTAAAAATTATAGTGGAAATTAGGATGTTTAATTAGGTTCAGGCCCAAAACTGCTGCTGTATTGTAGTTCAGGCTCAGGTCAGGCTTGGACAGAAGCTATGCAGATTTAATGTTGGGTCAGGCCAAAATTTTCGGGCCCTATCACATCTCCACTAGGCCTTGTATTACTGACACTAAAGCAAAACTCAGTCGATTACTGACATTGTAGGTGGTAATGTTAACAACAGCAGTAGAGCACAGTAGTCAGTTCTTCAGGTCGTATCCCAATGCGCATATCTCCTTTAAGTCAACATGGTCTGAATTTGTGGAAGCATGCTGTAAAGGTGTCTATTGATTACTGTACTTCTTGCATGAATGGTTGAGAAAGACACAATTCATTGACTTGTGCTAGGTTTTTGGAGTTGGTCCCTTGAATCACCAATCAACCAAAATAGATCTTGCATTTTTGCAGTTCAGGTTCACTTTTTCATTAAGTCAGTGGGTTTCTGGTTAGATGGTTTAAATAAGATCTGCAGTTAACACAAGCTTAAGAGATTTTAATATTTTGCTCTGCGATAGAATATGTCAGTTAACACCCCACTTGTGAATACTGAAGCTTTTACGTGTCTCAAAAATGGCAGTTGCTAACAAGAGGCTAAATGAGACTGCTTTCCAGCCTGGTTGTGAGGGTGACGATGAAGTCATGCGACTGCGGTGAAGTTCGTCTACAGCCTAGCCTAGTGTTTGCCACAGAGCTTATTTTCTGCAACATAGATGTAGATTTCAGGGGGCTGCGGAGGGCACGTGCCACTCAATATTTAAAACATGTACATTGGTCCCCTACAATAAAAACATTAAAAGTACCAGAGGACTTTTATTTTGATAGAATTAAAGATATTTCCACTGTAAATTGACTTTCAGGTTGGCCTACAAAAAATCTCTCTGTATGAGAGGACATTTACAGAGCTGCAGTCCAGACCGAGGATGATATTTGTAGTTTAGATAAATGTCCCTGTTACAATGTATGTAAATCATGTCGTTACCTTGTATGAGATTTTATTCCAGTGGGAGGATAGCGGAGATTACATTTGCAGTGCCCAATATCAATGCCAACATGCATCTGACAAAGCTTTTAAACAGGACGACGCACTGCTGGTGACAGTGGTTTCACCACTGAAGCATGTACATGCGCTTGGGTTGGACCCAAAAAGTTATTTTAGGTATTCTGACTGAGAGATGTATATCATTTCCACTAAACTATAAGTCATTCATAGATAATGAGCTACAGGCATGTAAAATTCTCATTGATTTTCCCCTCTGATTGTCAATGTATCAAATATCACATTTCTGCAAGTCTCTTTTGTAGCTCCGCTGTTGCTGTCCAGTCGTAATCTTGATAGCTATTCTCCACCTCACAACCACTGATGAGCAGAGGTCAAGACAACATGAAAAGAGAGGAAAAACATCATTAGATGCTCTAAATACAATTTGCTGACGCGCACAAGTGCAAACATTTATATTCTCCAGGCTCAAACCCCCCCCACGAGCCTTTTTCTTACAGCTTTCCTGAGAGGCCAGGGCAATCAAGCGCTCTACCTTGTTAGGAGGTGTTAATTGGAGTTAGTCAGACTCCTCACTTTGTCAAGGAGTCTGACAACAGAATTAATTAGAATTCGAGTATGTAAATCAATTCAAATTGGGGTCCTTATGGGGGAGGATTTGAAGTATTTTCACTGAAGGAAAAACAGGTGCTGGCAACATGAGCCAAGTAGTCTCTGTGTGAATATTATGACTTCTCTTTTCATGGATTTTATCTCCACTAATCTACTTTCGGAGAGGCGTATAAATAGAGGTGTTGAGCTGTGCATTGCCCTTAGTGGGGTGGTTGATGGACCATTTTTCATTTAGCCTGTTTTTTTTTTTATATTCTCTAAGTACACATGCCTTGCATGCAGTTGCAAAAATGACAAAATGTGTGAAAACACCATGGCAACAACAGAAGGAATAGTAGGGCTGTGTGCTTTTGTGTGTTTTTCACCTAATTGGGTCGATGTTGTGAGTCATGTCATGTAAGACATGTAAATCTCATATTTAAATCGCACTTTGCTTACTTGAATTGTGAGCTGTGGAGTTACCTTGTTGCACTTTTTTTTGTAGCTTGAAAAGGATTGCTCAGCTCTTTTGTGCGCGAATGCGCTCTGAGAATATCTGCTTTTTGTTTTCAGGAGCAAGGAAACATGAAAAATGATCTCAGTGCTTAATGAATGTGGCCGTAAAACAGAAAAGGGCTTTCATATGCACTTATTATTTTCTGTTGTCGTTTACTATGATTATTTGCATTTACCAGGGCCACGTTATTTAACATTGGAGGGGGACTATTTTTAATCTACACCTTAGGGGGTATTGAAATACATATATTTATGAAATCTGATGATAAGTCTTTGCATATAAAAATGATCCGTTAAGAAATAGAAATATTCATTAGTGGAAAAGGATAGTGGATTTAAAGCAGCAGTAGCTCATCGGATAATAATTTGCAAAATAATGTTGCTGGAAATTACAGAAAAAAAATGTTGATTATAAATGCTGGCTATATTTTATTGCACCACAACCCCATTTGACAGCATTATATTATTCAGATACCTTTTATACTACTTCTTGGAATGTCAACTTGTTGGCAGCAACCACTTGAGGGGGCTGTATTTTACAGGCTCAGATTCATGGCCTCTACAACTAGCCTTACATTACAGTACAGTTACAAGTCCCCCTGATTTTAAGCATTGGCTGCATAACACATTTTTATGTAGATTTAACTGTAACTGTATCAGCTGCCAGTGTCTGAATGTAACATGGCACATACTATATGAATAAAACATACCGAGAAAGACATTTGGACAGTGCTTTGTGAAAAGCTGTTTTATTATCCATTTAATAACACCTCCATGAAGACAATTTGTACAAGATACATCACATTCTAAAGTGCACGAATACTGTACAACGAAAATGACTTAAATACGCAGGGGGAAAAAAAAATAAAACAAAAAATCACATTTGTAAAAAATTAAAAGTTGTAAAAATAAATGAATAAAAAGGGACATGCTTTTTTTCAAAAACAACAATCACTATGCATGTTTCTGCTCAGGTATGTGAGAGGGGCTGGCCTGGGAAAATAACCTTGTGCAGCTTGCTTGGGGGAACACTAAGCTTTGGCACCTTTAGAGAAAAGAGAAAAAAGACATTAACAAGGAATGGAGAGCACTCAGTAATAAACAAAAGAATTATATTTCAGTTTCAATAAATACAGTCTTTTTAGGGGCTTGTGTAGAATGCATAATAACCCATGCCTTTTGGGTTGTCCTTGTTGTACTCTTCCGTAGTCAAGTCCTCACACTTGATGGTTGGGGAGTTCTCTGTGCTTGAGCCCCCAGGGGACATCCTGCGCCTCTTGCACACCACCGAGTACACACCAGAATCGGTGGAGTCCACCGATTTCAGCGAGTGGGATGTCTCGATCCAGGTCGAGGCTGGTGGTGCGCTCTCCTCGGGCAGCTTGTCTTTAGTGGCCCCCAGCTGGTCCTCCGGGAAAGCAGGGGGGCTTGGACGAGGGGACCAGGGTAGGCCGGTAGTCATCTTGCGCTGGTAAGAGCTTCTGGTGCCCCAGCCTGCAGCCATGGAGGCGAAGGCAGAGTCTGGGTAGTAGCTGAGGGCATGGGATGTCTGCAGGGACAAGGGCTTGATGCCGTAGGACAGCAGGCTACTGGTGGAATAGTCATTCTCATATGACAGATCCAGCTTGTTGGAGCCCGGCTGCTGAACTGGGGGGACGAACCACCGCTGGGCAGAAGCAGCGGCGGTAACGTCCTCACTCTGTGGAGAGAGAAGGCTGTTGGTTTGGGGGACAGCCCGTTCGCCGGTGTAGAAGCGGTTCTGAGGCAGGTTGTTGACGAACTGGTCCTGAAAGAAAGGCTGCATGGCATAGCGGGCCCCGGGCACAATTTGGGTGGAGCGAGGGGAGTCTGTAGGGGATGGAGTCAACCTGTCACTCTCTGGGGCTGTGTACATCCTGTACGACAAATGAGGAGAGAACACAAATTAGTTGCGAGAGAAAACTCATGGTCAGAGGTATACTTCAAATAGTGCACCACAGGAAAAACAGATCAACCACACTGTCTAAGTGCAAGACACGTACGAGTCATAGTTGTCCCGGAAGCCTTTCGCAAACGGGTTGTGATCTATCTTCAGCTGTGTGATCTGAAACAATAAAAAAAATCTTGCATAAATAATGTGCATCTGCGTGCAAGCAAGTGCACTGTGTGTCTAAAGAGCAACAAGAAAGAACGATATTTAATAGATGCAATTCAAGATCATTCAAATGAGTGGTATCTGATACGCTCAATAAATTCCAAATCTATCAAACAATAAAAAATGTATTCATTAAATTCTTACATCTGTGTTCTGGTAAGCAGTGACAGCTATAAACTGGTTCTCTGGGAAGGTGAAGGTTTGAGTTCTGGCCTCATTGCTCATGTCCTCCACTCCGTCTTCCGTCACCTCCACAATGTGCAGTCGCGGTTGGTATTTATGAAGCGACTGCAAAACTATCATCTGCAGAGAAGAAGGTGTCATGAGTACGAGGCTGCAGATTTCACAACAGGCTGTGTGAATGCATTTGTGTTCTTTATCAAAAATAAAAACAGGCACTCTTTATTAATGATCTTCAAAGATGGCAAACACACTTTAAAGTTTTGATTTCCACATAATTATTTGCAGTAAATAAAAATCAGAATTAACAACATCGGCCTGCTTGGCAAATGGGGAATCTGAGCACGTCAGAAATCAATATCTAACCTGTGTGTTGTTGTTGTTGGCCCCTTTATTGTTGGTCAGCTTCAGTTTGCCAAAAGAGATTTCTTGCCTCATCCAGTGAGCACCAGTGTTTGGAGATTCAGGATGAACATACATTTTGTTACCTAAAATTGAAAATAATACAGTGAGTAGTATGACAAACAGAAAAGTCGAGAGCCTGTGTCTGTGCAAAATGTTGCATAACATATATATATATAATAAATCCTCCTTTTTAAAACATTATTTTTCAATGACTGATTTATCTGATCATTTTACTTTAATAATCTTTAAGGGGAAAATTATGGGAAATCCAGATATATGAACCTAATGATCTTTTAGATTGTTTTAATGGATACAAATATTAATTGCTTTAAGAAAGAAAGGTCAGTAGAATTTATTAAAATAAAATAAAATGTTTTTGTTTAAAAGAAACAAACAGCTTCTTTTCTTCAAATTGTTTTCTCTTATTAAATTATCAAATGAAGAATTCATCATTTCTAAATGTTGTTAAAGTTAAAACTCTTTAGAGTGGCAGTCATTTAAAGAGGCATTTAACCAACAGTTTCACACTTTAGTTGGCTCCCCGAGATGACTTGACACTCAAAATTGAAATTAAAAAAAGATCTAAATTATTGCATTAAAACACTTATATCTGCAGCCCATTAAAACACCGTGCTTTATTTTAAAAAACAAACTGTCTCTAATTCCAAAACACTCTAAAACATTTACACCCGGAGCTGTCATGACTAAATGTAACATTGCATCATCACGTTTTATTCATTTCTTTTTCGATTTATTTTTTTTAAATATTCACAAACAAAACACTACAAATTCGCCAGAGCCAAATAAGTTGTGGCAACTCTCTAACTCACCTTGCATATTATTGTCTGCTTTTCCGCAAGTGACCCACTTTCCTCCCTGAAAGCGCCAGTGATTCGGGTCAGCCAAAACAACTTCTACAAAGACATTGTAATGGGCCGTGAGGTTGAGTCCAGTGATGTTGAAACTGAGGAATGGGAACATCCGTCTGAGAAAAAAAATAAAAATAAGAATAGGAATAATTAACAGCTGTGCTCATAACGCAGGAAAAATGTCTTCACGTGTTGCATTTGGCAGACTGCTGCAATACTAATATTGAATTTAAAATAAATGCAAATTTAATCAATGTAATGTTGAGCCTGTTATGTGACTGTGCGTTTACAATTTACCAGAAACGAAATTTTGCAAATTGAAGTTCAAACAAATAAAAATGCGTAAAATAAATATAAGGATCGTGTGTGTTAATTTTTTGTCATGCGTAAAAGTGGCATTAAATGTGACCGGTACCATGAGAATTAAGGCCAACTGGAAATGTATAAACGAATTTCACAATATGCACATGATTGTGTTTAAACTGGGCCTTCAGAGTTCCGGCTGCGCATCTGCTTACCTGCCCTGTTTGGTGATGATCATCTCGGTCTGGTGCCTGTGGAATTTCAACCACAGAGGCCGGTTGCACAGATAGACCTGCGCTCTGGCTCCGGCGGCAGACCCCGGCAGAGACATGGAGCCAATACCCGTCCCCGTCCCGGGATAGGAGGGGTACAAACAGCCCGGACCCTGGCTGAACTGGTACCCTCCGCTGCTAAACTGGCTCCGACCGGTGCACACGGATGAGGAGGAGAAGCCTGTTGGCGGCAGGACGGATCCGTAATGAAGCGAAGCCGGGTACCTTGAGCTGCTGGACCCGGTGTACACCGAGCCGGTCTGACTTGCGTAAGGAAAGAGGGAACAGGGGCTCGCCATGTCGGAACTCGCCTGGGAAGACGAGATGAAGTATCTGTCAGAGCCAAGTTCGTCTATGTTGTAACGCCGACCGCTCGTCAACTCGTCCTCACCGAGCACCGGGGAGCCTTTCCTCCCATCGGGCCCGGTTTTAGTGAAAGTGTCCCCCTCTCCCTCACCCAGCATCCCGTTCCCCACCCCGCTCAGGTATTTCTTAGGAGCGCTGCTGGACTCTGATTCCGTCCGGTCGACTTCTTGATAGTCAAGCTGCGATGATGGCCTCGGGCTGTTGTTGGCACTGTCCGACGAGGAAAGATTGTAAAAGGTCTTGGGTAAATTGATGCTGGCGCTGGGAAGGATGTTCTCTAACTGCATTGTTTAGATCTTGCAATAAATAAGAAGAGTTTCAAGAGTTTCCAGAGAGTGAATCTCAGCCAAGGAGGCGACACAACCACCGGCACCCTGGCTGTTTCTGTCTCTGCACGCCTCCCTCCCTTACGACTGATGGAAGGGGGTTAAACCTTCTCCTCACCTACGGATTTTCAGATCAGATAATGGGCTGGACATGGGATGTTCAGCGGCTCTTATAAGATGTAGTTCTCCACACACCCAAGTGATTGTAAGCAGGAGGGGAGGAGCTTTTGGGGAGGCATGCGGGGGCACCAGCCCTCTCCATAGCCAATGGCCGCGCTGCTCTAATTCAATTAGAAAAGCGTCTGGTAGAAATAATATCAAGAGAAAATATGAGTGTCGTTTAGCTTATTTTTACTCCAATATCCAGGGTTTAGACTGCACCGAAGTGGCGATCTCTCCACGCTCCATCGATCCAAGATGTTAAGAAATCCCACGTGCAAATTATCTTCACTTTGCTGTAAAATATGAGACAAACATCATTTCTAAGAGGCAGAATTTCTTCACATTTAACTCCAAAGACAAAACACAGAATGACTAAAATGAGTCGCACTCCTGCAGTCCTGCACCCTCCTCCCCACCGCGCACACACACAATCACCTCTAAACTTTCAGCTTCGCCTTCAAGTCATCGCGTAAAACACACATTCAGATATGGCTTGTCAAATTACTTCCACTCACTCACCCGAGAAGACTTGATCCTCGGTGAGCAGCAAACACCGAGACCGTTTTTTTCTCCCCCTGCAAACACTCTCAACGCGTTAAAAAAATCACATGTGCACCTTATTTTCGATAATTGGCCTCCGTCGCCTCTTTCACTTCCAGGTTTCCAGGTTGGCTGTAATAAAACTACCGAGCGTCAAAAATGACTGAAGAGGAAAATATGAAATTTAAAAGACACGCTTTTACTTTTTATTTTATTTCATTGCATTTAATTTGATCTGTCTCTGATTGAGAAAAAAAAATCCAGACAAGCTTTAATTCTTGTTTTCTCACTAATACATTGTTGCTGCTGGAGCTTTATAAAACAGCAAAAAAAGAGTATAGTTTCGGAGTTTGCGTTTTTTTTATCCAGCCTTTTTAATTAGTTATTGTTAAATTGACACGCATCAAAAATATGCTTTATGGGAGACCATATGAGAGATTACATTAAAAGTTGTTAGATAGATATTCAGAGAAATTAAAAATGAGGACAAATTATATCGATTATTTTATTTGATTTACCCTATAATGAAAAATAAGGTTTAGTAGATGTAAAATCTGAATGCATTTTTATTTTAATAACTACTTAATGGGTGCGTGCTCTCTGAAAGTGGACAATAAATGTTATTTTCTGTCTTTTTTTATATATTTATTTTTTCTATTAAAGTAACGCAAGGGTTTAAAAAAGGCAAACTACCGTGTTTAAATGGATATTCAATAAGGCACCGGACGGTGCAGATCTGGCAGGGGATGCCCAAACGGAGAGAAAGAATGCACTAACTCTACACAGGTGTGAAGGCACACACACACACACACACACACACACACACACACACACACACCGGCGAGAAAACTATGAGAATTTAAATTGCAGGAACATAATCACATTTGTGTCGTAATAATAAAAAGAATAATAAATGTGCAAAAATAAAACATAGTTACACACACACACACACACACACACACACACACACACACACACACACACACTGAGAGATCGAAAGCTCCCGAAACCAGAAATAATCAAAGAAACATGTCGCACCACAAACGTCGTTCACGCGGCCCCCAGGCCTTGTAATAAAGGGATCTGTCAGCTGTGACACGGGGACAGCGCTCTCTAGTGACCGATCAGGATAACTGGGTAACTTTCCCATGGTTGGTTATATTAAAGTAAGTCAACACCGTCAGAAAGCTGCATGCAGGCCTCTCACTTCTCCACTTGTATCTCACTTTACATCATCTTCAACTGCAGTGAACTCAGCTTGTGCCTGTGGTTGCACGTGTGTGTGTGTGCTGCCTGTGTGTGGGCAGTCTGTGCATGTGTGAGTCTTAAAGTAAGCTGGAGGGAGAGTAGGGGGTGAGATGAATTTGGGGAAAATGGGGATACAGATCTGTGAAAAGCTGAGGGAGAATCTCGGCTGGAGGCAGATTGGCTCGTGTCATAAACGGGACAGTGGAGCCGGCTCCCAGGCCATCAGGGGACCAGAGCCTACATGCATACAGCACACAATCTGTCAATCAAAACCAAGATGCTTCCCAGACTGCTGCACAGAGACGGCAACAGCAAACATTTGACAATAGAGATCAAGCATTTTTCAAATGACTCAAAGGCAATTCTATTATTTATCTTGACCTGTCTCTCAACAGAGAGTCTCACTTATCTGCAGCATAACCAAATCCTGATTTTCACCAATCACCTCCTTCCTTCTGCTCCTTGTACCAAACGCAGAATTCCTCTGGGAAGATTGTAAGACGATGCCACCGGAGCAGCTTTGGGGGTTTTGTGAAATAGGGTTACTCTAATTCCATTTTAGCAAAATCACGAGGAACTGCTGTCGTGAACACTCATTTCCTATGAATCCCAAAGGCTTTGAGCGAAGGTGCTCGGAAGCAAAAGGCAAAATTAACAAGCACTGAAAATATGCATTATGAGGCTCTTCATGGGCCTGTGAGCTTGATCCAGGATTAGGCATAAGATACTTTTTGTCAATCTGTCTGTCTGTTTATGTCCTCTCTCGCTCTCGCACACACACACACACACACACACACACACACACACACACACACACACACACACACGGCGGAGGTGCTACTCTCTTGACTCAGTGTTGCTACAGGCTGTCATTAGAGGGTAAATCTATGGTTAAAACTGAGCTACATTTGTAATAGAACCTAAGTCGAACATTTCACACTTGAGGTGTCAACACCTCACTAGTGCAATCCTGGTGATAGCTTTTCTTTTTTAATGGGCTTCTGCATGATCAGCAAGTTACTGATTATTTGATGTTAAGGGTAAGTATTGTTTTCCCATCACCTGTGCAAGAGCAACCAGTGCCGCCCGTAGACTTTTTTCATAGGGGTGGCAAGAGCGGGCCACTAAAAAGTCATTACTGAATTTAGGGATTCAACTATGCTATACAGGCTAGTTGAAGACAATGTCAAGAGTTAGGGAATTGTATGCTTATATACTTATTCGACAGTTTATGTTATTAATTATCTTGTGCGTAGACGAATACCATTACAGTTACAATTTTGAGATCCACAATAATCATGTTTTAATGTGTTATGTATCTTTATGACTTATAATAAACAAAACCTTTACAGGGAACGAGCCCTCTTAAGGTCAAGGGAGACCCTTTGGTACCCTAAGAACCCATTTTCAGGGTTAGGGTTCAAGGGACCTCTTTGAAAATGCCCATGCCAGTTGTCTCCTTGCCAGAATTTAGCCTAAATTTGGGGCGTTATTTAGCCCCCTTCCTGACAAGCTATGTCGACATGGTTGGTACCAATGTATGTCTTAGGTTGTCTAGTTTCAAAAGATACCATCTTCACACCACAGCCTCGTCAAGACAGCAATGTCAGCCTCTGATTATTTTCACCAGGGGGGCCAGTGGGGGTGCGAGGACTTGTATCAGGGTGGCCATGGCCCTCCTTAGACCCAACCTCTTCACAGTGTTATTAAGATATTAGTCAAGCGAAATTTCCTTTGCATGAATTATTCACAACTTTACAGTGATGTTTCTCAGATGATTACAAGCCCTTTGAGAGGACATTTCGGCAAAACACACTCACCGCTATTGTTTTAACGGCCGTGGTCTAAAGTAAGTTGGTTTTCCAAAATGACCCCCAAAGACTCGGTTGCCATTTGAAAGCTAGAAAACAAAATAAATGTGATTTACAGGCCACCTATAAATAAACTAATTCCAAATGAGGTGGATGTTTAGGTTCGACTCATAAAGGAGCTCCCACTTGTGACCTGTCAGCATGTTTCTTGACCACCTATAAAAGTCCAAGTGTGTCTGAGATGACCCTCCTTGGCCCCAGGCCAGGGCCCGCGCGACAGGGGAAGGGAAGTCTTACCATATTGTTGTCAGAGTAGATCATCAACAGCGCACATGAAAGGAATACATTCCAGGTTTTATGGGCCAAGGTGGCTGCTGAAGCCTTTGCTTGGGAGTGAATTCATGTACCCCATTGCAAGGATTAATAACGCAAGTCTCATTAGAGATCCTCGCCACAAGACCCCTGGAGGGAGGGGTGCTGGGAAAAGAACCCAGTGCAATGTGCACCATGCCAGCGCTGCGCTCCTCCGCAAATCATCATCCTCAGGAGCATTTTTATTGGAAAGAATTTATTTCACAAGTTTATCAAAGATGTCCCTCAGTATATTTTCCAGTGTGTGGAGGATTGCTAACATTTAATCAAAGCAGTAGCCGTTACACGAGGACAGCTTATGTTACAGACATGCTGCTGTCTTCAAAGATACGAAGGTGACAGCTTTCATGAATTTCCATTTGGGTACATATTGCTTTCATCAATTACCTTTTCTTATTTCCTTGTCTCCGCCATTTTCTTCATGATTTAAACAGCACAAGGTTTCCCCTCTAGCCTGGACAAAATGAATAAAAAAAGAGCTTCACGTTTTTGTCATGATGCCTTTTTTTACCCTTTATTCAAAGAACATTAGAATATGTAAAGTGTATTCATGTTTGATGTCATGTAGGTTATTTCAGATGTCATTCTAGCAGAGCAAATTATCATGAAATGGGAATCTTCCCCATCTGCAACCAGTCAGTGAGTGAGACCTGTGGGAATTCTCTCTATATATGCAACACGTTTGAATTCCTCAAAATACATTAAAGCATTCCAGATTGCATAAAACCATGGGATGCTACTTTGCGTCATATCAACAGATAAGTCTCGATGTCAGCATGTTGCTGCATGCATATGTGTGTGTGTGTGTGTGTGTGTGTGTGTGTGTGTGTGTGTGTGTGTGTTTTGTGTGTCTGGCCCGTGGAAGGAGCGGTGGATTATTGCTGAAATGTATCTGGGGATATGTGAGCCCAATGCTTTTGTGATGCGCAGGTTTTTCAGGGGGCAATGATAATCCACTGTGTTAAGACAAATCTTAGAAAAATAAGGTGTACCGACTGCATTCAGGGAAATAGGATTGGATCTGCACTCACTGTATTTGATTCCCTAAGGCATGATAACATGATTTTTGGATTACTGCATTATAGAAAGTGTCACCCGGGGCCTGTGGGGAAAGCAGCAGCTGCGCAGTATGGACGCAGGGTGAGCTTCAGGTACATGTGCTCTTCTTATCTTTTTATCCTCTCTCACAAATACATTATCTCCAGGTACTGTCATGCTTACAGCAGTTTTGAAGTCTCCAAGTCTGGTAATGTTTTCCAGATGTTGAGAAAATGGGAAATAAATGCACATGAACTGTTAAATGTTTTATATTTATAAAACCTTTTACCTACAGCAGGGTGTCAATGAAGCAATATGTAAGATTTAGAGGCATCTAGGAGTGAGGATTGCAATTGCAACCAGCTGAAACTTCTCCCGATCAGAATTCCTTCAGTGTTCTTTGTTTAGGAAGTTTTGAGAGGGAGCTAAATTATTCACATATGTGTCCTCCTCTCTGAAACAAACGGACCAGGTGATTAAAACCAGTAAAAACACTGGATAAAGCAGTTTCACAGGCCTCTAGCCCAGCACCTGCTAATATGGGCTCATCTTTTTTTTTTTGATCCAGGCATTTAGGAGGTGTTTACTGGGGTCTCTTCCTCTCTAAGACAAAGGAATCCAGTGATTTAAACTGGTAAAAAGACTGAATAAAGCCGTTTCACCATTAAAAAAACCCCAGTATTTTTCTGACGCTGCTTGTCAGGGCTGCTAACTATGGTGGCGATGCAGAAATGTGACAACATGAATGTCCCTATCTAGAGCCAGTGTTTGGTGTGGTCCAGTCTACACACTGGACCTTTAACTTCAGTTTTTTTTCTTTGAATTAAGTGAGCAGATCACTGAACTGATTTTGACACATCCGTCCTTTTACTTTCACTCACTGTGTCTTCATGAGCAGAGCACGAAGCCGACAAAAGTGGATGGTAGTCCGATGGCCCGAGTCTCACCCTCATCCCCATTTTAGCGTCAACCTTTGTTGACCCACTTCTCCCGGCCCATCCTCATGAAACACCAGAGGCATTGACATATGGGACCAAAGCAAAATAGCAGGTGCTAAAAGTTTGACAGCGTAGACTGGATATATGTGTTCCCTGGAACGTGAGGTGTAAGGGAGGGTGGCGGAGTTGTATCGACTCGGCATTAAGCCTCCACTATAACATGCCCTCTCTAACAGGCGTGCTCTCTTGGCCGAGGAGAGTTGGGGTGAGCTTGCAGGGGTGGGGAGGAAGGGGGGACGGTCCCAACACTTGAGCTCGTCAACCAACCAGCCACGGCCACCAAGACACAGCAACCCAGCTCACCCCTGGTTCTCCGTCCTTTCCCATAGCACTATTACTGCCAAACAAGCTGGGCTTTTATCACATTGCTAACCCTGACTCAGAAACTGCATTTCAGGAGGACCCTTTATTTTTTTTTCTCCTCTTGCCTTTTTTTTTTTTGGACAGGGAACACAAACAGATTTACACCACAGGAGTATTCTGCTGCTGCTCCTGCCTCAATGTGGTTAAATCAGTGAGTCAGAAGTGAGAATGTAGAGTTTTAACACTTCTCTCCTGGTATGAAAGCTTCTAGAGCGACACAGAGGAAAGCCCTAACTGACTTACTGTCTACCAGCCAGAGGCATATGCTAGTGGGAGGGAGGTTATGTAGACATGATTAATGGTTTAAGGTTGACCCCTCGGTGAAACAGTAATGTTGCCTCGGCATCTTCAGTCTCCTCTGGGGAGTGGGGACTACATTCACAGTGCTAGAAGGCCCTCAGATGCTCCTCTCTGTCAAAGAAAAACCACAATCATAGCCCCCTTTAAGGCCTCATTTATATGAGAACTGGACACAGTTAAGTCAATATTATTTCTTTTCATTGTTTTGTGCAATTAGATATTAAACTAGTTGATAAAATGCCAAATTATTCTCTGAAAAGGCTCCTATTTTTTTGCTTGGAGAAATGCATCCAGCAGCCATTAGATATAATTAGAGACCACAGAATGCTTTTGTATTAAAACATTTGCAGCAATTTGGCAGCTGTATAATTTAGATGTACTGGATCATGCCATGCACATACATGAAAAACACACACACGTGCACACACATGCTCACACACAATCATATACACTCGCCGGCGTGTATGCACACACGCTCATATATGCACACACAGAGGGACCTCAGTGCAGCGGACACCTTCAATATTGAACCCAGACCCAGGCCTGGGCTCTGTATTTACATGTAAATGGTCTACAACAATCTGCGGCCCCTCTCGTCTGCTCTGTCCCTCCAGCCGTCTGGGCCTGGGGAAGAGAGCTGCTAGTCAGATGGGGGGACCACATCAGATGGGCTCCCGTGGTTATGGAGCCAAACGCTCTGAAGGGAGAGGGAAGAGGCTGCCTGCCTGGCAGCCACTGAAACAGCAGGGACTCCCACATATCATGGAAGTGGTCCATGGTTTGGTCTCCTTCTCTGACTGGAGAGCAGGGGAGACATGTAAAGGACCAAGCAAAAGACCCTCCTGTCTGAGGTCTGAGACCAAAGCAGACGTTGTTTACGTTTATGGGAAGGCCCACTCATGTGTGGCTTTCACAAAAACTAGGTGGGACAGTTTAGTCAGGCTTTCTAGAAGGGGGCTGAGAACCTGGTCTCTTCCTTGTGGGTAGAGGTGTCATATTTGACAAGTGTATATGTGGATGTGGAAGGGTGGGTGTCAGTGATAAGAAATTACGAACAGCAGTGAGCATGCATATCCAAGTCACATGGTGGAGGGAAGGAGCCTGCCTGTATTTGTTCCTTATGATCGTCTGTCGAGTGTTTGTGTGTCCTTCTGTGCTGGCGGGTCAGATATGGTGGAGGTCTAGACACATGGACTAAACATTCTGTCTGACGGGGGAGCGCTTGTTTCGAGGTTCATCTGATGGTTGTGGACCTTGATAGAACAGACCAGCCGAGACAGGCTGGACCCGTACCCAGTGTTAATGGTCCAGACTTCATTTTAAAAAATCTGGTGTATGTTGAGCTATGGAGCCACTACAGAATTCTGACTTTTAGCTGTTCTTTCTGTTGTGTGTTTTACACACACAGAATGAAATTAATAATGTTTTGGCGTCTGAAGGAGTTGAATAACCTGTAGTCAACTTGAAACAGTTAAAAAAGGCGAAGGGTTTTTTACTTGGTTTCCAAATATGTCATGATTCAACTCATGACGCAGTCGGAGAGAGGGGGCATGCTTTGATTTTCAAGCAACGGAAAACAGATGCTCACAGTGATTTATGGAAATCAATAATGCCATCTAAGTCCCCTGTCTCACAGTGTTGTGCTATTGAGCTCCATAATAAAAGTATAGTTTGATATTTTGATTTGTTTTCTTGACAAGACGTTGACTCTGAGTATGTGGCTTCAGTTAGCTTAGCTTAGCTTAGCATAAAGACTGGAGAAAGGGTATAACAGCTACCCTGGTTATGTGTAAAAGTAACAAAATCCACCAACTAGCACCCATAAAGGTCACTATTTAACATGATATATCTAGTTTGATTTATGCCCCACTGTGTTCAGAGTCATAAAGCACTACTCCATATTACCAAGGGTGCCTGATGCTGCCATAGCTATTTAACGATTTCTTTTGCTAGCGCTACATCGTCGCTCTCAAAACTAAAACAGAGTAGAGCACTGTCTTCCAAAGTATTCCAAAGAAACACTCTCACAGTCTGGACTTAAAGAGCGTGGTAATAAATTTTGATTTCACCAACAGATGTGTGCGTGTACTCAGGGGCGTAGCACCAAATTCCTGGCCCTATGCACAACTGTTCTCTGGGCCCCCTGCCCTCCCTCTCTTGAAGTTATTTTGCTTTCTCTCCATTGGCTTTCTTTCCTTTCTTTTTTTATGTTGGTACTTCACCAGCATAAGCAGTCACTCACTCGGCTCTAGCTGTGTTTGGAGATGAATCCAAGTGCAGGAGCGGACTAAACCATTTAGTGCTTTTAAGGGGTGAGAGGGCCCGTTTTATACAAAGCTCAGTCTTTCAGCCAATTTATTCATCTGAGTTTCATTTAAATATGGTACTGATAAATAAAAAAATGCAACATCCATTCCAGGCATTTCAGTTGGGCCATGGGTAATCAGTTCCACTTTTCCCTCTACTACGACACCCCCCGTGTATACTCGCTCGCAAGCCTTTAAGAAAACTGCCAGGGTACTGTAGTCCTATTACTTAGATGAACATACGGTAGAAGAAGCATTATCTTTGCTGCTCTGTTTGAGAAACTGATTTAAAATAATTTGACCTTAAAAGAAAAGCTTTTTATCTAGCTTCACAGTACAGCTGTGTAACATTTTGAGTTGAGTGGGCAGGTGGGCTTTTTACAATAACTTTGGTTATGAAATCCTGCACTCTGCCACAATGAATAATGAGGATGGTCAAACACGGAGTACCGTGGACAGGTCCCGCAATCATGGCCGTCACAGGATCAGCTCCTTGATAGCAGTTGTGACACTTCACAGTTATGAAAGTTAAAAAGCTGCAGCAGTTTAAAATTTAGGCCACTCAGTGCAATTAACTCCGTAATCTGTGTTGAGTGGTCTGAAGTGGTCTGTTATATTCACCTGCTCTCTGCTGCAGGAAAGGCGTCCCTCCGGGTTAGCTACAATAAGGACCTCGCATGTCGCGTGCCACCTGTGCTTCCACTTGTGCTAAGCTAAGCTAACCAGCTACTCGCTCAAGCTACATATTTACCTCTTAGTCTTAGCATCTTCATTTCTGGAGAAAAGGGGAGAGGAGGACATCAACTCATGACGGTGCAAAGAGCCACATGTTTTCTTGGTGAACAGTAACTGTCCTTCACAGCCCTGATGGATGCATCGGGGGGGGATCCCCAGCGATGGCCAACATTCAATTCAAAGTATGATGTGGCAGAGGAGGACACACCAGGCTAATACCTTCCACCCCTGGTTAAAGAATGTCCCCCACCTCCTCACCAGCGCCAACGAGCGATCACACCTTTTGTGCAGAGGCAGACAAAAGGGGAGCCCCAGGCTGATGTGGACTTCGTATAGCTGTGTGTGAGTGTGAGTGCATGTGTGGGTCTCTATGTGTATCTGCTGTGTGGCTGTGGCTGTGTGTGTGTGTGTGTGTGTGTGTGTACGTGAATAGCTGTGTGGGGGACAATGCAACACGTTAAACCAATGTGGGAGGTGTGAAGACAGGGGATCTGCTGCAGTCAAAATGAACAAGGAAGAAAACTGCTTTTGCTTTGTTTTCACGTCTTGTGAAATTGCAATTAATTATGTTTATTGTTAGGCGTTTTGGTTTTGCCTGTTGCCTATGGAGCTGTTAATTGTTAGATGTCAGAAATACTGAGGGGATGTCCATGGAAAGAACAATCACAGACAGTTGCATGGGCATGCGTTAAAGGCCTGGTGTACACAACAACACGCCAAAAAGCCTAAATACAAGAATCTTAATATAAAAAGAAACATTTCTCTGCTGTAGAGATCATGGGGGAAGGGGGGTAAATCAGTGTATAACCCATTAGACCTTCAACATGTTTGCTTCAACAGCGATCTATGTAGGTGTTGGGGATGAAACTTGGGTTGATTTCACCTGTGTGGTTAGCGATAGTTGGCAGTGAGTCACCCAGAGCTACAGAGGATGTGAGTGGGTGGTCTCACACCACCGTAAAGCTATTTTCTCTTTCACTTTCTCAACTGGATTTCACTGAATCTAATTCAAAATCACTTAGAGGGAGATGTATTTTAAAGTCGAAATTGTAGTGACAGTATTCATGTAGCAGGTGTATTTCAGACGTGTCAGATTGTAAGTGTAAATGTTACACATTATAAACAAGGTCACTGCCCTGCTACTAGAGTCAGTGCTGATGACTGCAGATGGAGATTTAAAAGGGCTCACCAACTTAGTTATAGTAACCCATGTTCAAACAATATGTAACATGAAACCTTACAACAAACTTCATCATATTTGTTCCCCACCTGATAAAATTGGAGGAAGGCTGGGCTACAGTAAATACACATAAGGAAATTATGAATTCATTATAATATCATTGGAGCTGACTTTTCCTCTAAAATTCTCAAAAAATGATACCATAATGACATGAAATATGACATGGCCATAGTCAGGGTGAGCCCAGTCTCACTCTGAAGTCATTGGGATCCAGCGCTTGGGCTGTGACTTGCGGCGTCAGAAACCAACAAAAAAAGGCGTCCTTTAACGTCGGCATGCTATGGGGCCAGTTTCCGTTACAGGTGGGAAAAGGATGAAAGTTAAGGTCATGAATGTCCAACTGGGGCGGGCAGGAGGGCTGGTGCATGGGTCTAACAAACACCGTCCCGTAAGATTCTAAAGCCAAACCCTATTCTTTTTTCCTAAACCTAACCATGTGCTTTCTTGTTGAAGGGAAAAAAAAAAAAACGTAAATTCGTAGTGCATTTATTTTGAAAGAGACTGATGTAAACATTAAATTTCCTGTGAAAACGGAAGTGTATTTTGAAAGAAAACAATGCATGTAACAGGCAGAAGTTGACACAGCGTCCCAGAACTTCAACAACCAATGCACCCAGAGTACCTTGCACATCGCACCTGGATATGGAAAGTCCATGACCAAACGTCAATATGTGACGAGGTCAAAGTGAAAATGTGTTGTCGTGGGCATCCTGAACAGAAATCAATAGGAAATTTCAGTTAACCGTTGAAGGAAAGGTTTTAATAATGTGATATTATTTTAACTTTGAAGCTCCTTTAAAAAAACAAAAACAAACAAAAAAAACACTGGGCCTACAGTAGAATAAAAAAAATAAAAATATCATGATTGGATTTTATATAATGTGCAATATATTGTTGTTTTACTCAGCATGTCAAATGTGAAAAATTAATGAAATATGGGCCTTTCTTCATTCTTTTTGTCTGCTCTGAGCACCCGTACCATAATAGACAAGAATCAAAATCCAAGCAGCGGCTAGAATGAACATGCATTCTTAAACAATGGCTCACTTGTTCACAGTGAGAACCAGCAGTCAGGACCACTGTCAAACTTATGTTGCATAACATAACACCTTCACCATTTAGAGGTGACGCTGTGTAATACCACTTGTATAAATAGGCTATTACGTGATAATCACACAAGTGAAACTCACCATCTAAATGTTAGTGCTGCATGTCTGTGTGCAGCAGTGTTGGGCAGTCACGTGTTATTATTAATGCATTACAGTAATACTATTACTTTTTCCAGTAACTAATTACAAATGAAATTTCAATAATAATAAAACAGTTACTCCAAAACCAAACAACCCGTTCCAAGGTTACTTTTGTTATGACATCACTGCCGACTTGAAATACAACAGTCACATCAGTGGACTAATTTTAGTAATTGTCATGCTGCGCGCGCACGTCATAAAGCAGCAAGCTAACTGGAAAAGCTTACCTTAGGGGCTTGAAATATTCCCATTACTTTGATACTGTCTGGAGGAAAGATGACAAGAACACTGTTGCTACAGGTAGTCGAAATAAAACTCTTTCCACTTCAAAAATCACGTCCCCAAAACTTCGGTCTGAAACACAACACAGCAACGTGAAGTTCCAGGAAATACACCCCACCAAAAGTGAGTAAAGAATAAAGTAAATAATATTATTACTTTTAAAGGGTTACATCCATGGATGTATAAAGTGAACAATGCAGCAGAGTGCACGTCATGGATGATCTTTCACTTGCTGCAGGTGAAAGGTCATCACGTGACATACACTGACTGACAGCAGTTAATTTATAACCAAATTATTATTAATTTCTAAATGTTTGGGCATTACAAAAAAACAACACCGACAAAAGGGCACTTGGGAAATCAAGGGGCAACGAGGCAGGTGCTCAGGCACCATCAGCTTCTCTACACGTGCCTGTTTATATCCACCTTATGACAACCAGACCAGTGTGACGTTAAAGTTTTACATCACATCACAATTCATCAATTAATAGTGAGACTAAAGGTAATGATACTTTACATAAAATAGACTAGAAAATCTTTAGTATCACTGTACAAGCACAAGATTCAGTTTGAAACTTCTGTTTTGATGCTATAAAACATGATGTTTAAAAAAGAATATAAAGTTGCACTGAAGTTGTAACATGATAAAAAAGTATCACAGTATTAAAACTGTGCAAATAGCTCTGATGTGCAATGCAGCATTAAAACTGTGCAAACAGAACATACAGTAAAACACATATGGGCAATGTCATTGCATCCCTATTCGTCATGCCGGGGCAGGCTTTTGCATTGTATCTTGGCACAGAAGGGGTCAGTGGTGAGAAGGGGTCAGCAGTTAAGTTTAGGCAACAACACTCCGTGGTTATGGTTAGGTAAAGTTCTTGGTTATTGCAAAAAACACCCAGGTTTGAGTACCATGAACTCATCCAGAAAGGCAGTGGCTGATGTTGTTTCTTGGTCTCAAACATCACTCTCCTGGTTAAAAGTGTTGGTTGGACCCATCCATCTCCCCTCCTGCCTACCCAGAGCGGACTTTCAAGCTCTTTGAACTACAGTACATGTGCTGTTCTAAGAGTCAAATAATTATGTAGATGGGTTTACATTAAAGTTGGTGGAAAGCCTGGTGCCCCTGGCATCATTATGATGACGCCAGGGGCACTACCCAAGCTGTGTATTTTGACGCTCTGGGACTGAGACCTGGCTGGTATGGGTGAGTGTATTAGTCCATGTACACTTATGTTAAACCATAATATGATAATGTAACATTTAATAATTTCCCTGTGCAGCTCAGTGGGCCTTTTTCACAGCTGACATTCTGACTTGTCATTCTAAGAAAAGCACAGGTGCTATTTAGGACATGAACACTTGTATTCATGTGTCCCACTAAGCCGTGACAGTGTGACAGTGAGCCAGCATGCACAATACCAGGGCCCCGAAACCAAAGCAACGAAATGGAACTCAGCCATCATTATTTTTTGTCATTTTCACCTGTGACATGTCAAAACGCCCTCCGGCCTATGACTCAGCCTAGGCAGAGCCCAGCAGTGGAGTTACTGTTTGCATCGGTATAGATCTTTGAGGTAACTTAAATGAATTGCATTTTGGTTTAACTGATAACTTTTGATGTTATGTGATACTCAGACAATGTGCTGGCACACTGTAACTTCATCAGTCACAGTTGAATTTGTGGCAGGTGGTGTGACTTTTGTGTTGGCTGGCTGTTAGCTAGTTACAGTGATGAAGACTTCTGGCTTTTTATAAGTGTCCGTCCCGCTGACAGATCCTTTCACTGGCTTCAGGTGCTAAATCTGCTCTCTAAACTCCCTGTAAGAGAGGCAATGGAAAAGGAATATTTCACCCCCCAAATTATAATTTGTATATCAATTACTCACCCACTGTTACGTTACATTTGTGAAGAAAACTCTCTGTTTTTGTGTTTTTAATGCCTCCATGGTGAACGAAGAATCCAAAAACCTTACTATAGAGTGCCCCAGGAACTTACCACGGTTCCCTCGTCTCAAAATCAATGTTTTTTATGAATAGCTTTTTGGTTCGATGACTGAACTCAGGTCTGTGGTTTACACAAGCTTAAGACACTTTTATGTTTTGTTCTATGACATAGAATATGTCAGTAAATATCCCAAGGCGTGTTACGTGTCAGACTGTTTATGCAAAAGTGTTCTCAGTTGTAAGGTTTAAGCAAAAATGTATGTTTTTGGGAAGAAGTGAGCATATAGCTGGATAAATAAGACGTTGATTATACAGAACAAGTTGTGGGAGAGTTTGTAAACAGATGTTTTGATAAAGTCTTTCTGCTGTTCTTCAGTTATGCAAGAATTTTCCGCGTTTTTGGACTCTTCGTTCACCATGGAGCAGAGTCCTGCACGGGTCTGATTTTCAAGACCCACTCCTGACCCAGCATCACCACATGCAATAGTGCACATGCCCCAACACCTGCATATATGACTAATTAATTCTGCGACCTGACCTGACCTGTCAACAAAAGATCCGTAGCCAGACCTACAACTGCAAATCCTCCAGTAATCATCCACTGTTTAATTAATTCAGTTAGGCAGCACGTTTTAAATCTCATATATGATCATATTCATTTAAATGAATAGATTTAGCTTTTTCTCATAATAGTGAGCAGCACATCTCCACCATTAACGTGCCTGTTAGTAAAGCACCTGATTGAAGCGGCTCTCATATTCCAGCTGCTGCAGAAGTTTCCACACAAGGATATGGTAATTCAAACAGTGTCAAGCATAAAAATGAATATCAAATTGACCAATATTTTTATATACGCAAGCTTTTTTTGGGCATACTATGCTTTCATTATAGAGAGATGACATTAAATTAGACGAGAGAGGGATGCAACAAAGGTACATTAGTGCCTTAACATCTTGGCCACCCTTAATATTTTTTAAATCATCCTGTGATTTTCCTTCCTGGTTTCATTTAAGATTAGATAGATGACATTAGATGTACAATTCATGTCGACCTGTCATATTGTGGTTTACAAAACCTGACCTGAAACCCATTCCAGTTTGTATTGCTCATTCGTGACACACTGCCAATCTTGGCATGGCCGATGGCGTGGCACGGGGTTCAGCACAAGGGTAGGCAGGCATCAACCGACTGATGCCAATTAACAGCGATCTGCTCTCTGCTCTTTGTAGCTCTCTGATCTCTGCCATAAACAGGGTCACTAGTTGCTGCCTCCCCCCTCTAACCCTGTGTGTATCTGAGCTAGCTTAGCCATGACTCCCACTGCAGGGTGAACTCTGTGTGTGTGTGTGTGTGTGTGTGTGTGTGTGTGTGTGTGTGTGTGTGTTATGCTGCATCCTGCTGGCCTTCCTCTGTGCCGAGGCCAGAAGGCATGCTCCCCAAGTCCTGCCAGCTTCTCCACAGTCTGGGGCCACTGATGTCAGAATGGCAGGAGCTTGTAGGCGGCTGCTATTAGTGAGTCCTCTTCACGCCGGATTCTGGAGTTCCATCAGCTGGTTGTGTAACTTGTTTCTTGCGGGACAGGGAGGGGGATGTATGTCTGTGTGTGTGTGTGTGTGTGTGTGTGTGTGTTCAGGAGGAGGGGAGGTGTGAGGAGTTGGGGGGCTAACTTTTGGCTCCAAGCAGAGCAGCGTGAGTGGACCTTCATCCACCGTAATGACATGTCATCAAGCTAATCTGTAATTTAGTGGCCTGAGCTGGATGTTTGCATTTTGAAATAAAACACTACTGTACTTGTTCTTATCATAATCAAAGTATTTTGATGAGAACACCTCTGAACAGCTGTCCTCCCCACGTCTGTGTTTATGGTTCAGTCCTGCCTCCTGTATAGAGCAGCAGCAGGGGCGAACCATCACATTTGGTGCCCAGCGTGGGGGCGGTTGGTGAGCTGTCGAGCTCCAACTATCCCATGGAGCTTTTCTTCTGTCTTTTCAGTACAATTTTGACTAACCTCATTTGCATCTGCTAATTAGATCCTGTTAGCATAATTCATACACATGACACCCTTTTGAAGCTAATGAATAGATACATCTCCAGACAACTCGCAAAGAGCATTTAATGAGACTCTACTTACTCACCAATGCCTGTTACTGTGGAGGAAAAAGTTGAGGAGTAAAAATCAGAGGCATCACATTTTGTGCCTTAAAGTCAGGTGGGAGTTCGATATTAAAAACTTGATAATGCAGTAATATTCGCGACGTGATACATTCAATGACCTGCTGTAGAGGGGGTTACATACATATTCAGTGGTGCCTGTACACTTTAATTATGTGCTTTTCACACTGAAGTTTTTTAAAAAATATCAATCCATCCATTTGTATTATCATGAAAGGACACTACAGATGGCAGGACATAGATTATAGCTGTGATGCATCCATTGCTATTTAGATAAGCTATATGCAAAACACTGATGTATGAATATTCATCAGTAAAAATGGTAAGTATGATTCATCTTATACAGCTGGGTATAATTCACAGAGACAATGTGTAGAATAGAGCACAGTCTTCCTGCCAGGTTGTCAGAACAGGAACAAAACTCCCCATGTACATATCATGAGCTGCTGATCGCTCCATTATCAGGATGTATGCCTGATGAGAGTTCACAGCTTTCAGTGATCAGTGATCCCCTTCAGAGGCGGGGTCGCCACAGGAGGTACGTTTCCCCTACTTAACACGTAGCTTGTCAGGCTCCTTATTTTCAACTTCTCCCCTATAGGATCAAATTTGGTCATATGTTAAAGGAATATATCACCCACACAACGACCATTTGTAGATAGATTAATCATGCAGTGTTACCTTGAATTCGCGAAGTAAACTTTGTTAGATTCTTCGACTGATTTGGGACCACAACTCCTGACACAACTTGTGCAGTATAATCCAAGTCTCATCTATCCAGCCGTATGCTCATTTTTTTCCCTAACACATGCACTTTCACCAAAAAAATAAATTAAAAAATCCAAAGTATTGGAGTCTGACTTTAAAGAGAGGAAGAGAGAATAGAGAAGCTTAACTTTCAGCTCACTTTTGAATAGTAACATGCTAGAGAAAATGTTCTGAAGAAGTATAATACCAGCTCCTTCACTTTATCTAAAATGTTGCCTTTATTTTTAAAAAATACTGTCATATATAAGTTATGCTTTTTTTTCTTTTTTTTTTGATAGTAATACTAACCACAACATGATGGAATTCTGGAAAAAGAAAGTCTGGCGTACGACCCCACTGCTGTCACAGCCGTGCTGTCACAGATTGTAAAATAAAAAAATAAAATAATAATAATTTAAAAAAACATGATACAATTATATGAAATGTAGGCATTAATAGTTTTATTTCACAAATGAATATCACTTTGCTTTTGCTGACAAAAAAAGGCTGCTTATCCAAATTACGTTTTATCATGTTTTTTAAACATTAATTTTTGTCATCTAGTATAGGTTTGCCCTCAAATATATAAGTATGTCCATCAAATACACAAATGGCAGTGCATTATTGTTGGACCCAGGTAATAACATGTGAAAAAGACCACAAATTATTTTGTCTGCATCACAAAGAATTGTGGGTGTCTGGTTATTAAAGTTATTGTTATTATCAAGTGGTTTCATGATTAAAGCAGCAATAGAGAAGCGTCTCCTTTGCCACCGGTGCCTTTAGACGCTTCAGGTGCTGACGTATTGTTTCATAACAAACTCGAAACTCTAGGGGTAACTTTTCCAAGTTATTTGTTACTTTCTTATATTCTTTCTTTTTTTCAGCATTAAGACCTGAACAAAGATTGTCTACAGAAAACCTAACTGGCAGACACACAGCAGACTTCTAAATGCAGAGTGTATAACTGAAGAGCTGCTGAATCAAATGTGCAGATTCACACATTAACACTTTTTTGTATGAATATTTCTTTAAGTATTTATGGGAAGACACAAATAAATACTTTATCTTTTATGAAACATTATTTTTGTCTCATGGCTACAAACTACAAATATTTGTCTTGTAATTATAACTTGAAAATTTACATCCCTCATATAACCACTTTGATTAGCATAAATTCACAAACACAAATTCATTTCCACATTTAGAGGCTGTAGCGTGGAGTGTTGGAGTTCTGCTGTCATTCTGGTGTGGAGCTCCACCTGGCTGATTGAGTGAGGACCCAGCAGGGAGTCTTGAATCATCTCAGCTGAGGCCTCATGGCTTGGCCTGGCTGGAGCCCTCATGATGTGATACCATAGTGAGCCAGGCCTGAGTGTGCTTGTGCCGGAGTGTGGGTGTGTTTGTCTGTGTGCCTGTCTTTCTGTGAGTCTGTGTGTCCATGGATTTTTGTTTGTGTGAGTCTGTGTATGTCTGTACGTGTGTACGCATAGTGATGTGTGTACTTATGTACACGTGCGCGCTTGTGTGTGTGTGTGTGCACATTTGAAAGAGTGTGTGTGCACTCGAGTGTGTGTTTGCTCCCGTCTGCTCCCTCCAACCGGTTGATCTTTCACATTTCGCACGGGCAGGAGGGACAGGAGGCTGCCAGGCTGCGCCCGGAGCCTGGGTACAGTACGGTTAGCAATGCCCGGCATTCATTAGCACCTCCCAAGCTGTCTGCACTTTTACCAAACGCTCTAGCTAGCTAACATGCACTGGCTCCCTGCTCCCTGCTCTCGTCACCCCAGTAAAGGCCTTCACCATGCGTTGGCTCCACTCAGCCACAGCTGAGGCCTCCAGTCTTGGCTTGGGCCATTTCAACTTTGTTACAGTTCAGCACAGTGACACAATGGGAAGCCAGGCAGCTTTGACAGAGTTCACAGAACTTTATAGCTGAGGATGTGAAATCCTCTTTCACTCTTTTACACTCTTTTTTTGATTCTCTGTTTCACCCAAGTTTAAATGGGACACTTCAGCAGAGAATATACATAAAGATCGACTATGTACAACACTCATATCGATCATCGCTTCTTCCTGCAAAAATGATTAATGATGAACTTATTGTGCTAATTAGATCTCCCCTCACACTTCTGTGTGGTCAGTAACCAGAGGTGTGGACTTGAGTCACATGACTTGGACTTTGATTACTTTAAGGCCCTGACACACCAAGCAGACGGTCGGCCATCAGTTAATGTTGGGCTGTCGGTGAGTGTCTGCCGCCCTTGTTGCTGTGGCGTGTCCTGCACTGTTGGCCCTCGTCAGTACTAGTCGGCTTTATTTCTGCTCGATTCAGTGTGTTGAATTGGCATCGGCAACTGTGGAGCCCGTCGATGAATGACATCACTCTGATCGGCAGTTTAGCTCAGCGCACAAGAAGAGAAATGGAAGTGAGGAAAGTAAACAAAGAGCTAAAGTCAAGAGGGAGTGAGACCAAAACAAACTTGTTACATAAGGTAAACATTTTTTTCTTTATCTATTGAGCTCTTTAGCAGAAATGTTTCGTGATGTTCTGTGTTATTATTCTATGGTGCACGGTAAATTTGCTCTGTTCTTTCAGTATTGGATTGTGTTTTTAATGTGCTAATGGCTAACTAGCGTCAAGACAGTCTTCCGGTTTCCCTTTTTTAATGACAATTACAGACGACTGCCGTCTGCTAGTGTAGAGTTATTTATAACGTATGTGCTGGTTGGCCGTCAGTTGTAGTCTTTGTGGTGTGTTCATATGCAGCTTTTTGGCCAGGACACAGGCGATGTGAGGTGATGCAGCAGGGGGCCTTTGTCCTCGCTACTTCTCTGAAGTCAGTTTGGTGTGTCTGGGCCGTTACACTTGACTTAACAAAATAAAAAATGACTTTCAACTCAATTTGGACTGTAACTGGACTAAAATTGGACATGACTCATGACTTCGCTTGTTCACTTCACGTCACTTCACATCAATTTATTTCCCATCATCTTCTGAATCAACTAACATTAACGCTATTCATTCTCAACAAGTCAACACTTAATTCTTCAGATCCAATTTCTTTGAACGGATCAGACAGAATCCAATCAAGTTGCAGGAGAGAACCATGAAGAACTAATGTTATGTTACTGAGCACCAAAATCATACCAAAGATCAGTTCGTTCACATACAAAACTATGTGGTGGTGGTCAACAAAAAACGATTTACAGTATGCACAACATGAGTCAAAACTGATAGACAGAGATGTAACAACTTCCAACAAACCTGTTTTAACTAAGAAATACAAATTTTCAAAAGCATTTATAAAGTTTCTAAATTAATTCTATTATTACTCAGTCATTAAAATGGCATTACAACTGGTGAAGAGTGCATCATGACTTGTAGGACTCGAAACTCAAAGTTAAGGACTTGAAACTTGACTTGGGACTTGCTTGTCTCAACTAAGGCCTTTACTTAGGCCTGTTTCACACATGGTTAAATAAGTAGTGATCTCAGACACTGATTGGCTAGCCGTCAGTGTGTGTGTTTACTCATCATATAGCTATGGATATGCCCTATCGATGTGAATATTAACACAAGTGTGTTCTAAATGGGGTGCAAGGGTGGCAAAGAATTCTCACCCACCACCACAAAGGTTGGGGTTCAGTTCTCACTAGCGGTACCTCTGGCTTGGCTGCGCATGCCAAAAAATACAATTGGCAGTGGTTGCTGGCGGGAAGCTGGTGTGGGATCATGTCCTTGTTGCTCACATCTCCTACAGTAACAGTTTAATTTTATGTTGGGAAAGTGTAACCAAAAACAATTCTAAACTGAAATAATCTCAGACATGCTCACATACAAGTATTAAAACTTTGAAATATATTAAAGCATGTGTGGCCAGAAGAAGAGCCCTCTTACACGTACACGCACACACAGTTGGCACTCCGCTGAACAAGTCGCTTATTTTTTCTTTTTTTTAACACTTTACACGATCATATGACTTAATGACAGTTCTCAAGAAAGGAGAGAAAGAGCTAAAAAATCAGACCTGTGCTGAGCTGTGATTCTATTGAAAGCAACATTACACGAGGTGTGTCTCACCTCATTACTCATCTTTTTGTTTTACACTTCCAGAGCTCCCCTCTCTCTCACTCTTACCCACTTCCTTTTAACTTTCATATGTTCTCTCTCTCTCCTCCTTCTCCTCTCATTTGATCCTCGCTCTTTCCCTCACAGGCTCAACAGGCTGGGGATACCTCTGAGAGCTGCGACCGGGGTGCAAAGAACACAGCAGGAGTGGTATTTGCCAGTCTTGGCACTTCCCCAGCCAACTCCATTAAAGCCTGAATACACTCCATCTCTAGTGCTTCTGACGACCCTTCCAACCTAACTTTAAAAACTCTTTCGTGGTTCCTGTAAAAAAACAAAAACATGATAGACATAAATGAAATACCCTTGTGTGTTTTTAGCATTATTGCCTGGAAGCCATTGACCATAGTGGCCATGCCTACATCCTCTGACCAGCCAGCTTTTGTTGTTTTGTTGTTTTAGCAATGAAGAGTTTTGTATGTTTGGTCTGGGTCCTCAATCACTGTGTGTTAGGCAACACCTACGCTGTGAAACATTGGTGGAAAGTGGTGGAAACTAAACTGCACTGGATCGATACCAGCCTGCTCTCACCAAAAAACGACCATATAGACGGTGCACGGCAGTGCCCTCTCATGGCTGTAGCAATTCTAACACAAGCAGAGGACAAAGTACGGTAATGTTGAATAAAAAGCGACAAAGTCTGCATGATAATGTATGGGTCAAACAAGCACAGGACTTTCACTTAGGAAACCAATGTGCTCCAAAGGCTTACTTCTTTTATTAAACCTAGCATAGTATGCTATGTGTAGCATACTGCGTTAGTGATAGGTCATGTTAGTAACAAAAGTACTTTGGTAAATGCCAAACCAAACCAAACCAAACCAAAATTTTTATTCAAGCCACCTTGTTTTGTTGCCTAAACCTAACTACAAAGCGTTATATAGTGTAACTGCGTATGTTTCCTGAAGTCAAGAACGTGTTTACAACTGCAACCAGTGGGATGGTCATATATGTTGATTTTTTTTGTGTTAGTGTTAGTTAGTGTAGGCTTCTGGTGGACCCCGTTCTAGGTCCCCCTGCTTGTGCTGTTTCTGTGTTTTCTCATTCCAGGGCTGCAGACTTGATTGAGTGCCATCAGCAGCATTTGACACACCTGACCCCGGTGTGCCTCATGCACCTATAAGACCCCTTTCCCATACCTCTTTGTTTTGTATCTCCTTTTTCCTTGTTCTTACAGCACAACACCCATACAGCACATTTTCACAGTCTAAGAGCCGAGCTGTGACAGTCATTTATGTTGTGTTCAAAGTAAGTGGAAATCAACCAGTTCTGTTGTCTAGATATGAGAGTGCTGATCAAACATACAATATTGATAAACAATAATTCCATGATGTCTACATTGGAGTGTGCTGAGAGTTAAAGTGGGAAGACATTTGGAGGAGAAATTTGTGGCACGCTTCATTTCCAAGAATCTTCGTACATCATTCCATCTGGCCTAGCTCTGCAGAGGTGGGCAGCACCCTGGACAATTCGGACTTTAGATGAGGTCAGGGACAAGCCTTGGTCAGGTATTAAGAATGCTGTCCAGAATTTGTTTGACATAAACAGACATGAAATTAACTTTTAGCCACACATTTACAGCCTTAGCGTATATGAAAATCTCAAAAAGTTAATGGCAAAAATTCTCAAAGAGAAAAAACAACCTCCAAACAAAAAGGTAATTAAAATAACAGAGAAGAAACATGTTAGAAACATCACTCTGCTACACGTTAGCAGATGTCATATTCATATTTCTCACAGTCCAGCTCAGAGCCAGAGCGTATTTTTCCAGAATAAAAAGAGCTCAGTGATTCTCAATACAAGATCTTGTAAAGATTTTTTCATGACAATATAACATACGTCCTCTCCATGGCAACAACCTTAGCCCGGGCTGCCGCTATCTTGAGTTTGCAAATTAGCAATCAGTGCATCACATGAAGGTACAGGTAACACCTCTGATAGAAATAATTATGCACAACAGGGTTTTAGTTCATGTTAGGTTGGCGTAAACATGTTTGAGCTAATAACTGGCCTATCAACAGCCACAGGGTGGTTTGTGAAACAAACAGGAGTCAAGATAATGATTTGAGTTTCCCTATAGAACATGTGCATTTGTCAACCCCAATAAAAACATGAACGTAGCAGAGGAAATTAAAGACATTTACACAACAAGTTAATGTAGAAAATGTACAAATTGGTGCATAAACATTCACCAGAATGTTTATTTCACTAGCTTAGAAGTATAGAAATTATAAACGTTTTAAAGGCCGTGTCCACTGTCTTCTGCGCTAACAAGCTTCATCTGAGTTTCAACACCCCACCAGCACCAAAAATGCCATCAAACAAGACATTTAAAATGACACTGAGTTATCCGATCAATGTTTGCTCAACCATACCCCTTGTAATTCACTCTCACTGCTACTTGTCAGTCTCATTTTCTCTAGTTGCAGACAGGGCACCACAATGCGCGCCTGCAGGCGACCATAAACGCTGGGGGTTTTACAGTGTACAGTAATACGGACTGAAGGTTTGTGTCACGGTTTCATCGTGCTTGTTTAAGGCGCACCATGTTCAGTCTGTTCTTTCATGAGCAAGTCCATCTGTTTCCCAGATTCGCTGTAACATGCTACGCGCCCTGACAAACACTTTTGAGATATAGTTTGAGGCTAATCATCTGAATGGAAGACAACCCGAGAAAAACTGCTCCGCCACATCCTGCAGCGGGAGGGGGCTAATGATATTCGATAGGGAATGTATTTAACTGCTGAGCCACGTCATTCTCAATACACTCATAATGGAAAGATAGATGGGGAGGGAGCAGAGGATCTGGAAACTAATTAACACTTAAGTGCGTGACAAGGCTGTCATGTCTGTTCTGTTGAGGAGTTTAACAATTCAGTTCTCTAAACTCAATTTCCTAATTCTAAAACATATATACTGAATATGGGGATTGACTTTTGATGTTTGATTTCTTTTCAGTTGTTTAAGTTGTCATACTTTGAGATAAATCCTGTAGGTATTTTTGAATTTTCACCATTTTCATTTAATGTTTTTCCACCTAGAAAAAAAAAACAAACGAAAAAAAAAAAACCCCAGAGAAAACAAGGCTTGTCACAAACACAAAAAGCGAGTGAGACAAAGCAGTTTTTTTGGATCTGCAAACATCCGCAGTGGCAAAGCTGCAAAAAAGGCCACCGCTGACTTGAACTAATTTTAGGTGATGCCATGCGCACAGGACAACCTGCTGGGCCCAAAATGGGCCTTCGCCATGCCATGACAAACAAGTAGTGGGCGAAAAAGAGAAAGGGAAAATTGATAAATGCAGCAACCCACGCCAGTTTTCTTTTCCAAGTGAACAATACCATCATTGTTCAGCAGGGGCTCTGGCACGGCTTACATGGTGGCGGTTGATTGTTTTGTAAAATCAACAACTTAGAAAATAGATTTCAGAGATTTCTGGCTCTAGTTTCCAATGTGGGTAGACTATACATCTTTATTAAAACAATGTCACTTTATCATGCAAGCTGAACGCAGGAGGTGAATTATGGTTCACACAAAAAATAAGTAACAATTAGTAAAGGTTATATGTTTTCTGTTTTATGTATATTTCTCTGAAGCCCTATATTCTCCATCGCTAAGGATGGGCCTTGAGCAATCTGTACATCTGCAGGCTGCATCACGTCAGCTCCCTTTCTCTCCCAGCTCAACATGAGCTGTTTGGGCAGATGCTAAATGTGAACAGCAAAACCCTGGATCCACCCTTCGCTCCACATTCACCACACTGGCCTTTGTCTGCTTTAATTGAGCCCCCCACTCCATTTAATGGCCTGTTTAATACTTATTGAAACAGAGCAAGTGCTGGAGGTTAAATACATCTTAATGCACCGCGTTAATCCTTTCATTAAAAGAAATGTAAAGCTGGTTGAAAGCTGCAAGATTGCCTCCATTAATTAGAGGGTCTCTCTGCCCCGTTGCTCGGCCAAGCCGTGTGTCAGCGCTTTAAATGGTGGGAGAGGGCTGCAGAAAGAGAGGCCGCCGGCCGTACAAACTGCTAATACAACTGGCAGAAATGGATAAAAGAGGAGCCAGAGTTTTATTTAGCGAGGCATCAAAAGAAACCGTGGTTGTACAAGCTTGAGTGCACTATGCTCTTTGGTGAAATCTCACAGTTGTTGGTAGGAACGGAGAGGACAAGATGTGTTTTTTTTTAATTGAAAAAAAAAAGGAAAGCATTAAGTAGGTGCTGAATTTTTTTCAAGACAATCATTTTTATATAACACTTGTTTTGTCCTTGTTTATATCAGTTTGTCTTTTAATATCCTTGGTTTAAAATAACTGCAAAATCTGTAGCTTACATGCTTTGATCTTTTCCCACACTCATTTTTTAGTGTTTATATCTCGCCCTAAAAATCACCTAGTTTACACTCGTATTACATTCTCTACCTTGAGACTCATTAATGCGAATGTTGGTCATAGGAATTTACCAGCAAGGATCATTTGTTTGTTTTTCACAGGGTGGGGAGTTGGCACTGGAGCATTTTGATCCCCGCGCTGCTGTTCCTGACTCCTGTACAGAATGACCCTCTTTCCATAGCGAGGCGGGCAGGCCCACTGTAGACTTGTCTGGGCTCCAAGCCATGCTCTACGGGTGAGGGCGTGTGGTCACAACACTCCTACGCCCCATATCCTACCCCCTTCCCCCCACTCCCTTGCTTTCACCCAAATCCAAATCCATCTCCTTCAACCTCCCATCCTCCTCTCTTCCGCTGAGTTTAGGACTCACTCTGCCTCCTCTTCCTCTTTCTTTACCTCAGTGATGAGAGCTTGCAGGGTCACGCCAGGTAACAAAAAAGTAAAGACTTGCTCTAGCCTGTAGCCTCCCAGCATAACTCCTCCTAAAAAAGTTGCAGACTGTGTCACATACACCTGACCAGAAACAATTATCAAGCTGCAAAATATCCCCCAGCTGATTTGACGTTACTAACATGGGAGAAGTCTGAGGCCGCTGAGGACAACTCCTCTCTGGAGTCACATAAGCAGATTGCAGTCATCTTGAACGCTGCTCTACCACCACCACCCGACAACCAACCCCCCACCCGCGTCCCCCGCCCTGCTGCTGCACTCCGCTTTAATTTCCCGACACTTTGAAAGCTTTTCTCACTGTATATTTTATCACTTCTTCTTAAGACTTGCGCTCAGCTACGCCTCAGCTCCTTTTAAAATACAGAGCCAAAAAACAAGACAACTCGCTTCTTGGATTCTCTTTCTCTCTCTCTCTTCCTCGCTCTTTCCCTCTCTCTCATCCCATTGTGAACAGGCTTATTGGAAAGAGCGCACTTAACAGAAGAATTTCACACTGTATTAGAAGAATGCATCTTTTCACACCTGTAAATATCTTGTCTAATCTGCTTGGTAACCAGCCCCTCTGAGGGAGGGCCACATGCTGTACAGCAGAGGGGCGATGGTGGAATTTGCTTCCACTGCCAGGATGAGAAACAGAAGAGACAATAATGTTACATCCTGTAAATTACAGAAAATGAACATATATGAAAACCGCACCGCCATTCCTTTGTTTTACAATTGTGTCTGTGAGCGTGTTCATTCATCATTTGCTAAAAAAGAAAAGTCAAATAAATAGCAGCAAACACCGTCTATTAATTCCCAACATGCGGTCGCTTAATGTTATGTGATTGAAGTGTGACAAAAAGTTGTGAGGTTTATTTTTTTATTTATTTTTTTGTTGCTGTTGTGATGGAGCTGGTAGATCTGTGGGCGTGTAATCGCACCGAGGTAGAGACACTCGCAGACAGGCACACATAACATCTCGACGTGCCAACAAGTTCAGGAGTGAAATCCTGTGGATGTGAGCACATGTAAAGTCATCATAACATTGGAACAAGGTTATCTGAGAAATGGCAGTTTATGTGGCAGTTTATGTTTTACCTTCATGAATAGAAAATATGCTGACTGATTGGGAGGATTTTGCACATGCGCGAAGGCGGACACACATGGGTGCAAGTGAATGGCACGCGCTCCCCTATGAACACGTGCATGCAGATACACCCTGACCCCCCCCCACCCCACCCCCCACCCCCATGCAGAACACATTCCAGATCACCTTAAAAATAATATCACACTTTTTTTTTTTAAATGTTAACAATATCAGATTCACTTTTTCAGGATTGTTGACAGGTGCAGAGCTTCTCTTCTGTCAAGTCCTGACATGTAGCTATCGATCAGCCAATCCATCAATTGACATGAGTGCTGTTGATGAACAGGTGATAGTTCAAGTGGACAAGTGTCAGCATGCCCCGTACAGAACACTCAAGCTCCACTGCTACCTCTTTGTTACCCCCTCCTATGGCTCTCAGATATCTCTAATTGCCTACAGACGACACCCCCGCACCCCTTTGCCTCCTCCTCCACAACCCTCCACCTTGCCCCCGGCCAGAGCAGGGGCAGAATGGCGGTCGGTGGACCTTGGGAGAGTGGTCTCGGCTGGGGCCCCCTCACTAACACTCAGCCCAATGTGTTAATAGATCCAATGCCATCTTATTTTCGCACTTCTGTGAGACGGCAAGGGGCGGCCAGGCGGGCTCGGCAGTCTGCCGCGCTGAAAGAGCTGGAACAAGGAGGGGGGGTGGAGAGGAGGAGGAGGAGTAGATGGAGGGAGGGCGCGCGGTGGTGGGTTCACAGCACTCCACCGAGGAGGTCAACAAGAAGGCAGGGGGCACAAGTTCAACTGTGCAGCGCAGAATGATGGGATCAGGAATGGAGGGGTGCAGATGTATGAATGGATGTGATAAGGTCTTGGTGAATGGATGGATGGACGGATGGATGGATGGATGGATGGATGGATGGATGGATGGATGGATGGATGGACAGGGGAGGGCTGTGCTGCATCTGTACGATTGTTTGGTCTATATTGGATCGGGGTATATTGGGCGGGGAATGCTGAAAAATTTCACACCTTCATTTGGTTCGGTTCACTTTCACACTACACTTTTAAAGCGGACCAAACCGCCTGGGCAATGTCATGCAGTTACAACAGCTGCTTATTGGGGGGCGGTATTGCCCGAAACGACCACTGAGCAGGAAGAAAAAAAGCATGCGGAAGAGGAAAACCCAGCTCATCAATTGGCCAGGACCGAAAATGGAATTCCATTGCGGGTAGTGGAGTTCGAATGAGTGTTCACACCACTTAAAACGAACCGACCTATCCGTGGAAGTGGACCAGGGTTCGTTTAAAGCAGACAAAATAGCGCCAGTGTAAATGCATCCATAGACTGTAATGATGCCTCACAGACAAAAGTGAGTACAGTTGGCATGAATGTTGAAGCTATAGAAACCAAAACTGTTTTCGTACCAGGCTGTAAATATGATTATTTCTGCTGTAGAGTAGGGAACAGGGGTGTCTATCAGGAGCGGCTCACTCTTGGAGCCAGTCTCAAGTGGCCATATGCAGAACTGCATTTTTCAGTCCTGGGGGTTGCTGCTTGGCCTAAACCAACCCAAAGCTTAACCACAGCAGTGTCAGATCAGAAAGCAGTTGTAATTTTGAAAATGAGTCAGTGATATTGCCCTAATGATTGTGGCGTCAGATCAGAAAACAATTATGTATTTTGTTGTTTAATTTGGAGGACCTGCTGCTTTCCAGACAAGTGACCTCTTGCAATTGTTCAACACTGACTGTCCACTTTAAAACGCAAAGGCGTAAACTGAATCATGCTAACCAATCAGTAGAGATGAACGTACGGTATCCACCTGAATCTATTGTCATTTTAAGGCCACACCGTTGTGTAGCCATGCCAACATACTAGTTTTGCCAGGGTTTTAAGAGCAGAGCAAAGTAAAAACAAACTACAGTGTTGAGCAATATTAAGAAGACAAGTCAGTCTAGAAGAGCCCCAGTAGCAATATTTATCTTGTCCATAGCACTCACCATTGTCGTTATCACTCCTCATTGGCTCTGGTGCCTGCTTGACAACACTTGACAATAGTTTGACAACAGCTTGGCAACAGTGTCCTTCCTGCCCTTGGCACTGACTGGCCAATTGTTAGTTAGACTCATTGGTCATTTTTTAACTCCGCCGAGAAGTCGCTATTTTATGTTATGATGCCAGACGCATCAGTCAACTTGGAGGAGTGGGCGGATTCAAAGTTCTAAACCCAGGCAAGTGCAAACACTGTCAGGTTAGAGTTTGCGGAGGTTTGTTAAATGTACAGTGTGATACTTTTACACCATAAATCACGGTTTGTGTCCTGTCTTTTACCAACGGACAACTTCGCATTCCTTTAACCACGATACCTTTTAACCCTTCCCTAACTTCAACTTATGAAATTTATCTTGAACTAAACCAAAACCAGGAACTTCAAGATTAAATGTCCATATGAGTCATTTTGGAGCAGTCATTTGGGTTTGTAAGACCTGCAAGTGTACAGATACTTGGTATCTACTCACTTCAATGACACCCAGTCATTACATGTATCAAAACAAAATATGGCAAATTTCACTGAGGCTTGGACACACATGCTTAGCCAACGTAACTGCCTCCTACCTATGATGCGATCCTGATTTGGGCCCTGAACACCATGGCGGCATCACCCACAAAGAGCAAAACACTGTACATTACAATGTCTCATTTTTTGCCAACATCTGCCTCAATGGACCAAAAATTAGCATAAAATGAATTTTGAGTGGCTGGAACAAGTCAGGTTTTTTTGTTCTTACTATGCTGCCACTTGTCACCGTTGGCTGATTCACCTTCACTTATAAAACCACAACTGAAATGAGCAAGTTTGAGCTGGTTCTCTGGGAGTTATCAAAATTTCTTCTGGTAAATGAACGGTTACTAACACTTGAGAGAAAATAACCCAAAAATGATTAACACATCACACTGAATGGCCTCATTTTATGTTTTTCACCAGAAATACACTGAACAGTAGCGACTGATGATTTATGCAGAAACAGGATCTCAGAGTGATGATTTTTACTTTGAGTTTTGGTGTCTCAGGAGGCCTTTTGTGAACGACCTGAGAGGCAACAGTCACACTTTTTTTTCTCAGAACATTAATTTTGTTCACAGATGAGCGAGTCACATGCGGGGAACACGGCACTTCTCACATGAGAAAATGTTTTTTTAATGAGTAAAATTCTTAACTTTTAGTTTTTCAGTTCAACTTACATAAAATCTATGGATCGGAAAGAGAATATGTAAAATATTAAGAGATCATTTGGGGAAAATTCATATATCTAAGAGAAGTAAATAAATAAAAGCTTTCCTCTACATTATGGTTTATAATTACATTTTTACTTCTGTTTTTATGTGACTTGCAAGATAAAGTGCAACTGCTTCAAATCCTTTATATTATTTTCTTTTACTGTTCTATAGCTGAACAAAGCCCAACACATGATCAGTTCAGCACCTGTCAGAAAAAAAAAATCTAAACCAAAAAAACCACTGAAACTGTTTCCTGATGCAGCTATGCCGTTCAGATTGTTTTGCAAGAGATGTGGAATCCCTTGTTCGCCTCGCAACGCCCACAGGGTATCAAAACATGAGTCATTGTGTCACATCTGTCAGTCTTGAGGGGTTACTCCAAAGTCACAAATGTTTTCTTTGTGTTTTTTTTTCTTAGTGTAGTGTGACATACCTACGCTTGTGTGTTTTTTTTCATATGATTTCTGATAAGTCACGTGTTTTCAGTTGTGCACTTGAAGATACTGATTTATATACTGTCAGGCAACAATTAAAACCGATGCACATAACATACCTCAGCCACCTTGGGGGGGCTGTGACACCCTCAACACCTCTCCTACCTGTGGTTGTGTCTGAGAGTGTGGAATCTCCTCAGTAAACCAACTGTGCCTTAATCATCAGTGCTCGGTAAAAACTTTCCAGAATTCTCACAGTGAATTGTCACACACTGCAGTGGACGCAGCAATGGTTAATCAGTCTCAATTCGTTCTTTGTATTTGAAAATTAATTTTGTTTGGTTCGGGCAGAGGTAGACAATTGTGAGGCTCTTTAGCCACTCTCCAGTGGCTCTCTGTTGCTTTAACAAAAATTATATGAATACCAGTTATATTTAACATTTTAATTTCCACTTATCATTGTTGGAGGCCTAAAGTGATTCTTACATTCTTCAGTTGTAGAAATAGGTAGCCCATACTTCGAATTGAAAAACATTTTGTAAACTAAAATGTGCGCCATACATCTACGGCCTGGTGCCTTTTCCTCTAAATTTTGCACAGCTTTAATAGCAGTGACTCGTCTTGAGTCTCCCTTAAGCCTAGTTCACATTACACGATTTTCACCCTGATTTTGCGTCGCGGAGACTATCGTAATCTTTTGAGTGTTCATACCCGGCGATGTGTGTTTCTGTCAGCGGGAGTCTCGCCAACTGCATTACAACCTGTGTGTGCACGCTTACGTTTTTAATTTGGAGACAACACATCGTAAAGGCATGGATATTCTGCCCAGTGTTGAATCAGATCTGCCTCCAGGGCCTGAATCCAAACACAACACGCTCCCCGTGATCCTGTGGATGCCGCCATTGTTGTTGTTGCTTGCCGGCTTGTCAGTGTTGCCAGATCTTGGGAGAGAAACAAGCATCCAGGGCTATGGAAACAAGCCCAAAAGAAGCGACTATCATGTGTCTAAATAACTTATTAGACGGATATATACAGAGAAAGGTGACGTTTAGAATAAGCAAATAAGCAACTCCACTTTAGAAACAAGCCCAAAGTCGCGGCTAATAAGCGGAACCTGGCAACCCTGCGGCTTGTCCTCCTCACATTTCTTCTGTCCTCCTGCGTGCTGACGTGGGACGTATCCCGCCTCTCATTGGCTGATGCCCTTTGTCACTCATGTCACACTTCTCCAGTTTTCTAGCCAGATATCCAGTCCCAGTCACAGACGAGGGGGCAACCTGCTTGTAGGCTTGTTCACACATGAGGACTCGTCGTGGCAGACTATCTGCCGACTCACCTCCGACCCAAGGTGGCTCTCAAGATCTTCTGCGACGTCAAAATAGCGGTGAAAATTGTGTAATGTGAACTAGGCTTAACTAGGCTAGTTATTAAGTCTCAGAGGAAAATAAAGACTTTCAAATTGTGTGGACAGATTCATCTACTTTCACCACCAATGCTGCAAAGTTAAATACCAAATAATCATAAACAGCTCACTGCAGAGCAGCCACCTTGTGGTAAAACATTATAATGAATGCTCATTTAGACGTATTAGTAATGTTGATAGGCTAATTTAGATTTACGCTGAGTTTTCTTCATTCCAAGGCTCAAATATTAGGCTGTCCCCCTGGCAACAGACCATACAGTAATCCAGTGTAGTTAAAAGTGTGCACTGTGTATGGGAATTTATTTAGATAAAAGTTTGCTTAGAATACATTTTATTATGTTTAGCTCTGGTGGCATTTGTCCTCCAAAGCAGACACATGTGAGACACAGTCAACCTTTCCCTCGCTTGTCGTCATGTCAAAAGCTTGATTAGTTCTAAGGAGAGAAACTGATGGGTCTTTCAGATCCTTTTAGATTTTATTTCCAAAATGTAAAGGTTAGGAAGATCATAAAGTATAAAAGTTCACATGGACACTCTGAGGTGTCAGAAGGAAGGGGGAGGGAGGGAGGGAGCAGGAGAAAAGTGAAGGAGGAGCAGAGTTTGGCTCTGAGCCAAGTGTGTCTCAAGCATTTTGGGTCCTCACCTTCCGCTGCCCCTGTCAGGCTGGTCATGGTCTCCCTCTCTTGGTGTCAGAGATGCAAAGTGACAGCCAGGGTGGCTTCCATGTCAGTGAGGTGAGACTAGGCTCTCCGGCTAGATGCCCCGACCAGGACCACCCCTTTGGGTCTGCCGCGTGTGAAAACTGAAAAAAAAAAAAAAAAAAATCCTCACGCTGCAGTGTCTCACCATGATTATATTGTCAGTGCCCCCTCCTAACCTGTAAAATATCCTCTCCTCCTCCTCCTCCTCCTCCTTCAGCTTCTCAGAGATCCAACGGTGGTAGATTAGCATGCTGTCATCAAAGTGGCAGAGTACTAAAACAACCATTAAGCTTTTAATCGAAGAGACAGCAGGATTGGGGAGAGGAGCATGTGATGTCGTGTGCGTCGGTATGACAGGGCTCGTCTTGCAGAGGTGAGAAGTGACAGAGACTTGTCAAAGGTCACAGTCGGCCAGAGGCCAGCCCCACTACGCTGTCAGTCCACGCTGCTCTTTTGCTGCAGCGCTCATTGATGTAAAACGCATGAACACCCAGATAACATGCATCCATGCTTTTATTTACACCCACATATTTACACCACATTTTTATCTCCACAGTATCATGCCTGCATTAACACAAGTGTATATTTACTTTTGACATGTTGGTGCTGAAATCATGGACTAACTATAGACACACATTACAAGCTTCTTAACTGTAAATCTCTTTGTGTCTCCTCATCTGAAGGCTCACACCTTCACTGTGCTTTGTGATGGCACACACTCAGACACACAAGGTCACTCAGCTGTTTAGAAAACAAATAATTGCAGATGGACTACAAGCATGTGTTCAAGTAGTTGGTTGTGAGTGGGCAGGGGTGCTTAGTTTGATTTGGCATACTCCCAAAAATCATTTGAAGACATCAAGGTCCCCTTTAATGACTGTTTGTTGCATAGATTCATGTAAACTGTGATTTGTGTGCATTTTTAATACGTTACCAGTGTGGCTCTAGGGATGGTGATTTATATCCTTCGGTCCAGGACTGAAATGTCTCAACAACTATTTGATATATAAAAATGAAAAAAAGACACTCATGGACCCAAGACAATAAATCTGTTCAACTTTGGAGATTATTTTTTTCCCTCTAGCGCCACCATGAGGTTGGCATTTATGGATAGATTGTCATGAAATCCTGTTCACAAATTCATGCTCCCCTCGGGATGATAGAAATGAGTTAGTATTTTAGCACTCCTGCCTCACTTGTCTTGAAGTCAGTGGGTTTTTTGAATGTCTTTTTCCTTAGATGCCTGAAACAAGGTCTGTGGTTAACGCAAGAGACTGTGACGTTTTGTTCTAAAACATTAAATACATCAGTAAATACTCCACTTGTGAGGTTTGAAGCTTTTTTGTGTAATAAAAAAGGTGGTTGCTAACAAGTGGCTCAATGAGACCACAGAGCGTCATCGCGCCAAACACAGCTTCACAGCCTTGTTGTGATGACATTAAGTCATGCGATCATGGTGTAGTTTGTTTATAGCCATATTTAAGCTTTTTGCTTCAAGTGATTGGATTTACCCTTCAAAAATCATAAAAGTGGTGTTCATGAACAAAACATGTAAGTATCATAAACATTTCTTTGTCACAGAGCTTGTTTTCTACAATAATCATAAAAGCTAATGGGATTTTTGCTAACCAGGCCGATGCTAACTTCCGCAAAAAAATGTAGAGAGCTGCAGGGATGACAATGACATCACATTAACTTTGTTATCACTGTTAGCTTTCTTAACACAGTTAGCAGTGTCAGCATGGTAAGTGGTGATAACATAGCTAACAATGCTAAAAGGGTTTTGCAGCTTGAAACGAAGCTGCTTACTCACAAGGGATATCTGGGGGAAGACCGGAGGGTAGCCTCCATGTTTGTGCAGCAACTCGTGGTAATTGTCGAATGAGCGGTGCTGCTAACTAGCTCCCACCCAACCAAGATGGTGCATAGTGCAGAGCGGCCATGGCTAACATTAGCTAACCAGTGAGACCGAGGGATGTTAACGTGGCTAGCCACCTGACTGTCGGCAAAGCCCACAGAAAATGAAGGCAAGTCATTCACATCACAAACATTAAAATTTCACAACCACTAAATGGAAAGCACTTTGAAATATGGTGCTGAAGCTGGCTTAATCAATTAGCTTCAATCAAACTAAAAGGCCTCTTGTATTTCACGCCATTTCATGCCTGGCTATCAAAACCAAAAATGACATCCCTGTAAATGACTACTGGGCCATAAATTTGATCAAAATAAGGATCAAAATAATTTCTCTTAACCATCAGAGTATAAGGAGTAGCACGGGCTGGCAGCAAATAGACACCCTGATGCATCCTTTACTTTCTAAAGTGACATGTGCACACAAGCTTGACTCACATAAACCCACACACTGCCCTTCAGAGTTTTTGTCTCCCTGCTGAGAGGCAGTAATGTCAGTGTTTGTGTTGGTCAGCAGGGTCTCTGTCCACACAGTCAGCAGGGTCAGCGGCCACACAGCAGGACCTGGACACTGGGAGAAACACAGGGAGGGGGCAGAGGGGGTACCAGCTCAGGTTCTGAGGGGTCCACTCATCTTCAAATCTAAGCCAAGGCCTCGGATGCCAAGCCAGTCTGTCAGGCCCCCCTCTCGCTGCGGTTCTGGCCTCGACACCCTGCAGTCACGGAGGCATAAACTGGCATAGGCCAGCATAAGCTTCCTCGTGGCGCTGCATATGATTAACTGGACCATTGGGCAGCTTGGCCTGGGAGAGGCCCAGGTCCTGGGCATGAGTCCACAGGGCACGGGCAAGGACAAGGGAGGCTTTGCCAGGGTGGAAGTAGGTCCCTCCTCTTGTTTACATTTTATGACAATTTTGTGCTGACTTTGAGAGAAAATCATTTTTATTCTCAATGCATCAGATGGACCCCTCTGCCAACATCAGTGTCTCACACTTTCCGAGGCTTATGTATGTATGTGTAAAATTCTTCAGATGCTAGCTAGTTAGGTTTTTACAAGTAGAGAAGGTGCCAGTGAGTCAGAAAAATGTGTCTGGAATGATGGTTGAGGTGCCTCATGTTTAGTGTATACACATTATTAGCATTTGCTAAAATAATAATAAAAAATTAGGCCATAGAAATTCAATGTTTGGTGTTTCTGCAGTTAATATTAATGAGTTTTAATAATAATTCTCGCACCACACTATTAACACAGTTCCACACTAACATCAACAGCACATATTCACAACACTGTGCTGTATTTTTCAATATTTGCACCGAAGTTTGTTGGTAAAGTGTAAAAAACAGATCTGCTGCTTCAGAACAGAAAGAGTTAAGCAGCACATTGATGGGTTTTAAAACAGCAGTCCAAGAAGCTGCCTTTAAACATGATCAAGTCTTTTTCCTTCACACCTCCAACTTCACAAGTGTGACTTCCGTCTGTTGCGTCTCTCTCCATCTTTTTTTCTTCTCCCTCCCTCCTCCTTCTCGTCTTCTCTTTCCTTTAATATTTTTCACTTGCAAAACCCAGCACTATACTCGCTTTGCAGCAAAATCGTGTCCTTGTCTCCATCATGATGCCCGTCCAGGACGTCTTCAGCAGGTAAATCAAAAAATAGTTGGCCTCCTGTCCTTAGTAGGCCGCTTCTTACCATCCCCCAAAACAGAGAATTTTAAACCTGACATTCAGACAGGATAATCTAAAAATGCTGATCCCATGTCGTGGTGTAAACTGGGGCAAAACTGATGTTTTCAAGAGTGCTGAAATGAGACTGTCAACTGTCAGACATGGGCAACACATTTACAACAACCTTATGCTGTTTCCACTGACTCAGTGGGTAGACACAGAATAATAAGGTTGTTGTTTGCTTATCTCTCATTTTGTGTATCAATATGGCTGATCAGGCATAACGTGCATGGCCACTGCATTTTTACATTTATGCTGTCAGGGCCCCAAAGCAGCAGCCCGGGAATTATCTTGTCTGGCATGTAGCACCAGTGATCAATCAGTACTTTATGCTTGAGCAAATGCCAGACAACAAAAATGAAAGATGTCACTCACAAAACCTGAATTTTGTTTTCAGCTATGTTGGAATAAAATAAGTAAAAGATGACAGAAAAGACGAAGCAAAGTTCTTGCTATGTGCGTCAGAAATGTCTGTGCAATCAGTCGAGTCTTTACGAAATGGTGCTGTAGCAGTCATGCACAATTTTGCCAACAAAAAATAAAGAAAGAGATTTATCTTTTGGTTCTGTTTCCTTGATGATTTTGGCAAGCAGACAGCAAACTTACCTGAAAACACCTTGACAGAACAGCATTATCAAATTCATCTGCATTATATTGACCTGGACCAACTTAACCCCCACTTGTGCCCCTGCTCAGCTCCTCTTCTACCCCTGCTTCAAAAGCCCTGTAGCCCCTCGCCCTTCTCCCCCCTCTACCTCCCCCTCCTCTCTTCCTTTCCCTGAGGGCGATGTGGTATTTCGTCCCTCAGCCGGCCGCCTCCCTGGCCCTGTGCTGTCACTCTAGATGGCTCCTAGCATGCTGTGCCCCGCTGTGATTGAGCATTACGAGGTGTTTCACGCCTCCGTGCATTAGGCTAGACGACAGGGAAGGCGTTGGGTAAATGATACGTATGGATTGTAAGGGCAACAGGGTTCATAGCTGGGTCAGGTCAGAGGGAGGAAGGCGATGGCCCTGAATCCTGTGACAATCACACCTGCATATAACTACCTGCACTCAATATATACACACACATAGACACATACTATACCTGAATGTGCATGCACAGGTACACACACCAATATTTGTGCATATGGAGTAGGGAGCAGCATCACGAATGGATTGACGGAAGAAAAAAAAACTCACTGACATTTTATTTCACTTGCAGCAGCCACAACACTGGTATTTATAGAGTTAACAGAAAAACGGCAAATGCAACCAGATTGTACACTCTTTCCAGCCCACTCATCGGGAACCATCACAAGGTTCACTGAAGTTGATGCAACTAATTTTCACATTTTAAAATAGTGGCTGCTCACTTCCCTTTGTTACCATTATCACTGCATGTCCTTAACGAAATTTCAGCCGCAGCAACACGAGGGCAAGAGCGAGGAGTAAAATTCTGGATTTTAAACAACACTCACTTTGCCCTGTTCTTAATCCATCTCCATGCATGAGCAGGCGAGGCTTGTTTGAGCTGGTGAGAGTGTGTAATTAATGTGCTGTGACGAGGGGCTTCTGCCTGGTGACAGTGAAAGACCACCTACTGGCTTTTAATACTGCCTGTCAATGTGGCCGCAGGACACTCAATACAGGTCTGTTTCAGCTCGGGGGGCTGAACGGGTGAGAGCTATGCAGAGAGACAGGCACGGGAAAGGAAAATTAATTTCAATGTGAAATAGAAATTACATCATTATATAGAAAATTGAATAAATTTTATAGCACTTTTTCATTTTAAAAATAGAGCCGCTTTACTAATCTGTAATTTGTTAGAAATTATCCTTAATGCCATGTGCAGCATTTTTTACCCCACTGCAGTGCATCCTGATTAAAGAATAATATAAAGATAAAAGAAGAGATTGATGTTTGACATTTGACATGTTTGACGAAGCCAAGCGATTCAACGCATATTTGATTTTGGCCAAAAACAACAGCACCATCTCTGACATTTTTTTCCAGATCCCATCTGAGTTTTTATAAACTCTGTTACACTTCTGTGAGCGACGGAAACGTGCCTGATAACGCGTCGGTCTCACCTGCTCAACCCCCTCATCACCAGCACCCCCTTTTTTGACACGCACATACACAGACTAGCGTGTGAGTGTACACACACAAGCATGTATAAACACACACGAAAAGACAACCTCAAACACTTACGCACCTAAATGCACGGAGTCACACGCGTTCAATCCTTGAGATGTGGCCACAGAATGACATTTCTTTCACGGCTACTGTAGATCATGCAGGGTCATGGCAGTGTATGTGAGGTGCTAACAGCCATTTGACCTGATTTGCAGTGAGTGTAAAGCAGCTCCTCTTTTGCATTGCTATATTTTATAGGCTATACGTACACATTGGAGAGAACGGACAGAAAACATCCCATTTTTTAAGGGAAACTAAGATGCTTGTTGTTGTTTTCTGCCCTATATATAATGTTATAATGTCAGATGGTCATATTAAACAATGCAAAAGTTTGAAATAATGAAGTAAACGTAGGCTAATCAAAATTAATCCCTGTACACAAAGACCTCAGGCTTTAGACTGTTCTGAAAACGTTACATGCAGTGTTTTTTTTTTTCTACTTTTACAACAAGCTGCTGTCAGCTCAGGATAGCTTTCTTTATATGATCATTTGCTCCAGGCACACTACTGCAACTGTTTACATTACAACCACTGCTACATGTAGCTACATGCTAACATCAGGTTAACGTGTAATCTTGATTGTTGATGTTTTTAATTTCCCCCCAGTTTGTGACCATATTCCTGCTGGAACATGTCTGGTTTGTTGTAGAAGCTTTTATTGTTGATGCTGCTATCTTCCATTACAGTCATTCCCCTGGCTGTAAGTACACTGCTACATGTAGCTACATGCTAACATCAGAGAAACACGGAATCTTGGTTGCTGATGTTGCTCATTTCTCCACCATTTTGGATCATATACATATGGACTTCTGTTTAGAAACTTTTATTGGTGATTTTCCAGGGTGGAAAGTGTCATTACCCTCCATTACTGTTATTCCACTAAATTGCTACATGTAGCTACATGCTAACATCAGGTTAATGTGTAATCTTTATTGTTGATGTTTTTAATTTCCCCCCAGTTTGTGACCATATTCCTGCTGGAACATGTCTGGTTTGTTGTAGAAGCTTTTATTGTTGATGCTGCTATCTTCCATTATAGTCACCCCCCTGGCTGTAAGTACACTGCTACATGTAGCTACATGCTAACATCTGGGAAACACGGAACCTTGGTTGCTAATGTTGCTCATTTCTCCACCATTTTGGATCATATACATATGGACTTCTGTTTAGAAACTTTTATTGGTGATTTTCCAAGGTGGAAAGTGTCATTACCCTCTGTTACAGTTATTCCACTACATTGCTACATGTAGCTACGTGCTAGGGAAACATGTAATCTTGGTTGCCAATGTTAATTTCTCCCAGATTTTGGATTATATTCCTGCGGTAACACATTCAGACTTTGTTTTAGAAGCTTTTATTGGTGATTTTTTTCCTGGTAGAATGTGCCGCTACACTGCGTTACAGTCATCCCCCAGCTGCAATGATGGCACAGAGACCATGAGATAAAATAAAAAATCAAAAAATGTGTCTTTTTTTCATTAGCTCATAAAGACATTCCCGCTATCGAACTGAAAATTTTAAAAATGAGTATTAACATATTGCTGTAGCATCACTCATGTAACACGACACTGCTCTGATGCCCTGTGTGAGTACTTGTTGTGCTCTCTCATTGACATGTTCTTCATTGGCTCTGCCTTTTGTTTCAGTGTCCCAACATATTTCTAACATGACTATTTCAGCCTGAGTAAGCAAACATGTGAGCACCAGGTTACATGTGACCACTGCACCTTGCAATATAAGGTACTCCAGCCCAGACACTGGAGTTAAGTATAGGCTCTTGTATTCAGGCACCTTGTACAGCTGTTAGGGAGAAATGATTCCCCGCTTCGTGTCTTCCTGTCTCCTCCTCTGTTCTGGGAGTGAGTGTATGTGCCACAACAGAGCTCTCCAGATCAATACGGCCATACAGGAGCTCTGCCTGCCTGCCTGTCAGTCTGCCTGATGGCTTGTCACAGTCTCTGGAGTATCTGGAGGATTTTAAGTCTCTGGTTGTCGCTCCTGACTTCTCTTTTTTCCTAATTTCCCTCTCTTGTCACATACCTGGTCTTTCTTTACACACACTCTCCTTGCCATATTCTTTCTATCGCTGCTCCTTCTGTTCTTTTTTCCTCCCCTCTCTCCCTTCCTCTGTCTCTCTGTCCCTCTCTCCCTGGCTGCCTGCAACCCCGGGGCTTGACAAGCTGGCCAGGCCGCCGCATCTGCCAGCACATCTTTAGCGGCTTGGCAGTGAGGAACGTCCGTCACAGGTTGTAATCAAACCTGCCTGGAAACTGAGCAGGAGGAGAGAGGAGGAGAGGAGGAGGTGGAGGGAGTGCAAGTGAGGGGGAGGGCCCCTCCTTCTGCCTGATTAATCATAATGTAATTTTAATTAAAAAGCACAGTGTCAAAGGGTTTAGCTGCCTGAGAAGTGAGCCCAGATTGCCACGCAGCAGCAGCCCCCTCAGTCTGCGGGCAGGAAATGCGTCCTGACAAATCCAGGCGCCCGGGCCAAGAAAAACAAAGGCCACCATTACCAGGATATTGTCATTGAGGGAAGAGCAGGGGTGTGGGTGAGAGTTAAGGAGGGGGGTGACATGGATGATGAGGGGACAAGGAAAGGAAGGAGAGCAGGGATGTGAGGGGATGGGATGTGGGGACAAGCAGAAAAAAGGTTGGGGGTCACACTGTCATGCCAATTGGTGCTCGGTGCAAACGCCCATGTCATGCAAAGAAAGAGTAGAGGCAAAAGTGAGATGCGAGAGATTCTGGCATCGTCTTTTGTCAAGGGTGCATATCGTAAGCTTTTGTGAGCGATGCTGCAAGGCTGCGGGGCCTCGGTTTTTTTTTTTATGCTTAAGTTTGTTTACATCTCAGGTGCATGTAGCGTCGACTCAGTGTCAGGCCAGGCTATATTTACGCCACCTGAATCAGGGTTGCTGTGTACCGCGGTGTCGGCTCCAGGCCAAGCTGTGGCTGAGACGATGGTAGCTGCCTGAGACAGGGCAGAAGGAGCCGCAGTGTCACGGGGGGGAGTGAAGGGGGGGGCGGCAGGCCAGAGGGCTGCAGCCAGAGTCAGGGAGAGTTTCTGAGGAGACGTGGGGTGTCAACATGGCTGAGTTGAAAGCAAAGCCAAACACTTGTGGTGACATGGCATTACCCTGGGTCATGGTGACAGATTAGGAGGATTACAGACATGGGTGAGTTGCGTCTGTGCAGGGGTGCCCATAAGGTGTATTGTTTTGGATGCGCAAATGTGTGTGTGTGTGTGTGTGTGTGTGTGTGTGTGTGTGTGTGTGTTCATGTGATCACTGAGAGGAGAATACTTAGATCTTTTACTTAGGAAAAAATAATGATACCCAAATGTAAAATGAATCTTTTACAAGGTTAAATGTCCTGGATTTTAAAATTTTACTCAGGGACCATATAAAAATGATTGAGGGTGCACACATGAAGATCTTTTTTTTTTATCATATGATTTTCATTTTTTGATTCTTCCCTGGTGAGACGGTTGTCAAAACCATAAAGGCAGATTCAAAAGTTACATCAAAAAGCTGGCTTTTCTGTTTGCCCTGGCTCATGAGGGTGTGTTTTATCATATGCAGGGACAGCAGTCATGTTGCCATATTTGGGCAAGCGGTGAAATGCATGGCCATATCTTCCTAAAGGCAACATAGTGCCTATAGCGTAAGAGTAAGAGAAGAAGAAAAGGCCATCCAGGGTGCAGTACAAAAACAAAGCAAGAGCGAAATTTGCAAATCGTTTTGTCTTTTGTTCATTTAAGCTGTTTATTTGTGTTGATTTCTCCTTAACACTTGTTAGTAATAAGTACAATTAATATAAAAGATAATAATAATGTAACTGTGGTGACTGTACACATTAAATTTTGGGATTATTTTAGTTGTTTAATTCACTTTACTATTTTATGTTGCTGCAGAATACTGTGGAAAGATGAATAATTTTGCAGGAATAACTTCACTTTACATACAGTAATTATTCCTTTATCATTAATAACACTTTAACTATTATTTTAAATATATAAACCTTTAAGTTGTTACTCTATGTTCCCTTAGCCTCAAGTGAGAGTCACTGGTTCCTACCTGACATTGTTTTGGGGGGGGGTAGGTGTTAGTGTAACAGATTCACTGTAACGTGCTGCAGCTGAATTAAGAGGAAAGCCAGATGTCTGCTGTCTTGCTGTATGTTGGTGTGAATTAAGAAGATAAAAGAAGAGAAACTGTAGCCCGCTTTTTACCCACAAGCCAGAGGGACTGGAGATAGCTCGGGGGGGTGACCAAATGTGTTCGGTCCGGCACTGCTGAAATGTAACAAAGCACATTGACCTTTAAGTATTGTACTTCAGTACCCTTTTGAGCTACTTGTAATATACTTGAGTATTTCCATTTTATGCCACTTTATACTTCTACTCCAGTACATACTTTGTACTCCACTACATTTATCATACTTATATGACATTTTGAATGCGTTGCATTTACTTGTAATGGTGCATCATTTCCTACCAAGCCACAGTGGCTCCTACTTTCAATTTGTAATGCATCTAAACCAAAAATGATAATAATAAAAAAAGAACTACAACAAATGTGTAATATGTCATATGTGTCATGAGCCAATACAGGTAGGTAAAAGTCAGTAGTATTCTCAATAACATATGATTAACAAAATGAAAAGAACCCATTATAAGGAATGTCTCTTTTCAGTATGTAGTGAGAGTGAATATTATATGATTGCACATTGCATGACTTGATTATTCATATCCATGCATCAACGTGTAAGCAGCATTTAAATATCATAGCTGGTGCTAAACTGATTTACATACTGTTGGGTTTATTTTATCTACAGAAATGCCTCATATTTTATGAGCTGTTTTAAACATATAATCTAAACCCGTTAAGTATAGTTGTCATATAATTTTGTATTGGTGTTAAAAAAAGAAAGTTTAACATAGGGTACAATGGAAAACTTGAGTACTTGTGTAGTTGTGCTTAGTTACGTTTCACTATTGCATGTGTTAGGCTACATGGCATTTTCTCAAAGAAGCAAAGGTACAAAGTGAAGATGACTCGTTAATGTTTGACTGTAAGCTACAGTCATACACATAATAAGGTTAATTTAATATCTTAATATCTTTAAAATCTTACTCCTCAGACCTGATATAAAGCACAGCTTCATTTTGTATAAGGACATAGTCTCCATAAATGACAAAATGGAGAGTGAAGGTGTGTTTTAAATTGCTGGAGTGAGACAACAAAGGAGATAGACACACCCCCAGAGAGGAACAGGGGCTAAAAGCTCAGTGTTCATACCCTTTATTCTGTTTCTCTCCATGGTTTGTGGGTGGAGTGGGGCGGTGGCCAGGATTGGATGACCTTTGAAGAGGAGGAGAGGGGAGGAGGATACAGGAGAGGGGGTTCACCAGCATCCGGGTGGGGTTGGGGGGGCTGAGGTTTCAGAGGTGAGAGACCGTGAAGGGCCCTCCACCGCGCCCTAACAAGCATTTGATTTCTCCCTCCAGGTGTCGTGTGCCTTACACTCCTCAGATGAGTGGTCTCTAAGCAGCGTAATATCCTCTAAGGCGATTCCTCTGTGTGTCGCGTGAGCATGGAGGAGCAATCGCAAAAATCTCTTTGATCAACCAGGACAACCCTATTTAGACTAAGCTGAAAAGTGCCATACAAATAAAAACATTAAAATAAGAAGCCAAATGTAGTCAAAACTTCAGCACTGTTAAAATGTATACCTACAAAAAGTAATGTATAACAATTTGAATGAAACTCACGTAATCATAAGCCAGTAATTCATCTATACCCCACTTAAGTGGGAAGGCTGCCATCATGTAATCAGTGTGCTAATGGGAGTAAAGACGGAAGTAGTATAAAGAGCGCAATTCCGTATTAGGAGACAGGTTGGGGTGGTGGATGGGTCAAACAAAGGCAGGACTTTCTTTGTCCTGTGTACTTGGAGTTAGTTTAAGGTACGTTGTCACTATGTTTCTCCTTAATCTAACTTACGTAACTGTCCTTGCCTAAACCTAACCTACGTAACTTAACTTGCCTAAACCTAACCTACCTAATGTAACTTGTCTAAACCTAACCTATGTAACTTTTTTTGCCTAAATCTAACCTACGTAATTTAACTTGCCTAAACCTAACCTACCTAATTTAACTTGCCTAAACCTAACATACGTAACTTTCCTTGCCTAAACCCAACATACGTAACTTTCCTTGCCTAAATCTAACCTACGTAATTTAACTTGCCTAAACCTAACCTACCTAATTTAACTTGCCTAAACCCAACATATGTAACTTTCCTTGCCTAAACCTAACCTACGTAACTTAACTTGCCTAAACCTAACCTACCTAATTTAACTTGCCTAAACCCAACATATGTAACTTTCCTTGCCTAAAACTAACCTACGTAATTTAACTTGCCTAAACCTAATATACGTAACTTTCCTTGCTTACACCTAACCTACGTAACTTTACTTGCCTAAACCCAACATACGTAACTTTCCCTGCCTAAATCTAACCTATGTAATTTAACTTGCCTAAACCCAACATATGTAACTTTCCTTGCCTAAATCTAAGCTACGTAATTTAACTTGCCTAAACCCAACATACGTAACTTTCCCTGCCTAAACCTAACCTACGTAATTTAACTTGCCTAAACCCAACATACGCAATTTTCCCTGCCTAAACCTAACCGACGTAACTTAACTTGCCTAAACCTAGCCTACGTGACTTTTTGTTAAATATGCAGTGACAAGGACTTTCTTTTATTAAATGATATTAACCTATGTAACTTCAGGTATAACACATAATGTGACAATGCTCAACCATGTCACATTTCCTAAATCTAACCTACAAAACTTAACTGGCTTAAAACTAACATATGTAACTTTTAATACATAACGGGACGACACCCAACCATGTTTCTTTTCCTAAACAATATGTACCTTTACTTGCCTAAACCTAAACTATATAACTTGCCAAAACCTAACCTACGTTACTTTGCGTTAAGTACAGAACTTAACGTTATGTGAGTAACATGACTAATTAGTTAGGTATTATAGAAACAGTTGGATTTACATTTTCATGAGATATCATATGCACTGTTGAATGAGGATATGTTGGGCTATGTCACATTTGCTGAACAGTGGCCAATTGTAAATGCTAAATTGTAATGTAAAAGTAGCACAAGTAGAGAAAGGTCATAAAGTCAGCAGTCTAACTCAGTAACACGACAAAACCTCTCTGAAGTTTGCAAACTCTCGTTAATGTTATCTATCTGGTTATGCCATACTAAGGGAACTGCCCATTGGTTCGACAGCCCATTGGTTCAACATCCCATTGTTCCGACCACATTAAACTCATTGTTCCGAAGTCCGTTCCGAAATCATCATGATGCCCTGTGGTTAAGGTCTGGTTAGGTTTAGGCACAAAAACCACTTGGTTAGGGTCAGGAAAAGATCATAGTGTGGGTTAAAATGAAAAAGAAAGTGACAAACACATAAGCCGTGAGCCTGCTCCGCCTCAAGCCGGTCGCGGCACACCATACGCCCGCCGCGAGCCGTTCAGCACCGCGTACAGTTGGACTAATGGGATGTCGAACCAATGGGCTGTCGAACCAATGACATGGACCCCCATACTAAGTGAGGCTGCAGCAGGCAAAACCCCCTGAGTATCATTTTATTCCTGACAAACGTCAGCATTGTCTGCGCTCTGGGTTTGAACCAGCCCATCTTTCGGTGTAGAGTTTGCATGTTCTCTTAGTGCCGCTTGGATTTTTTGTAGATGCTTCAGTTTCCACCAACAGTCCAAAGACATGCAGGTTTGGTAATAGTCAACTGTAATGCCAGTAGGTGTAAATGTGAGCATGAATGGTTGTGTGTCTCCGTGATTAACTGGTCGGTGACTTGTCCAGGGCGTAACCTGCTTCCCATGCAATGTCAGCTGTGACTGGCCCCAGCTCAGCGACCCTCAAGAAAAGCAGATTTAGCTATAGTGGGTGGATGTCCAAATTCATTCCTGTGCTGCACAGCTAGGATACAGTACACATTTACACCACCGTTACTATTTGTTTTGAACAAATTTGCATTGTGCATCTGTTGTACATCAGGCTCTTATGATACACTTCTGCAGTTTGAGTACTTATTTTATTTTTTACTTTTATAGTAATCACTCCCTTGTTCTTTCTAATTCTATTCTGTTCTTACTTCTGTTTGTATTCTACTCTTCTACCTTTCATTTTTAATGCATGTCAGTCAGACAGGGCAGTAATTCAGGAGTTTTGTTAAACGCTTTTAAATCTTGAATTAAAAATACAACTTTTGACACTCTATTATTCATAACTACTAACAATCTATGGAAAGAAAACCTCTGCTCTTCTTTTAATAACGTAATTAGGGACTAATTTACTCATTTTCTTTTCAATTGGTAGGTGAATCCCATCCATATGTCTGAGCTAATGTCACACTTTCTGCCTTTATTTGCTAAATCAACTCTATTGAGCGTCTATTGACCAATGAAAGCTAACAAGTGTTGGAGGACCTAGAAGTGCAAAGGGAATAATAAGGTCTCTGCATGATCTGATGTGGCCCATATTGACTGATCTAGAGAGGCCTGCTCCAGCCGAGCACACACACACACTCTGGGACACTAACGAGGGTTAGGAGAACCTCCTTTGACACCTGGGGCTGGGGACACAAAGCATGCCACCCGCCCCACTGAATGGAGAGGCAAAAAGAGACAGATGACATCTTAAACAAGCATTAACACGCAGGTAGCTAACAAAGCCAGCCTCAATCTCATTTACATCTCAAAAGGCGCGCACATGCTTCAGGGTGGTGCATATGTACAGAAATGTACAATTGCAAGGCGTGGATGCATTACATAAGGAAGGCTGCACATATGTGTGGGTGTGATACAAAGCCACACACACACACAAGGACATGAAGTCACCAGTCCTAAAGGCCAAGATCATTATGAGGAAGAGATTCTGCCTATTGGATCAACAACTGAAGAGAGAGGCAGAGTCACTTGCTTCCTGTCAAGTCTCCTTTTCACCCAGAGCTCCTGGCACTCCGGCTTTCGGTTCCCCCTGAACAAACCACCCGCTGGCTGCCTTAACCGCCCTCTAATAAACCCATCTGTTGGGTCATTATTGCGTCCACAGCCATCTGAAGAGGGGAGCAACCCTGCAAAGCAGACAGAGAGGAGGCTGAGTGCATGGAGAGTGGAAGAGGAGGAGGGTAAAATAGAAGCAGGGAGTGATTTTTGTATAACTTGCTTTTTACGCAGAGTCACCCAGCAAAGGAAGTGATTCTTTTACAAAAACCCCAAATGAAAATTGCTTGTTAATTACAATGTGAAGTGCAGTTTTAATTAATATAGTGAAAAGAGAGGTGAGATCTTGGCTGTATAAACAACACTGCTACGATCTAAATATCAAAATATGGACAAAATGGATAATACTGTATATTACTTTGCATCGTCATCTCCTTCACCTAACTTAAACTTAAACCTTTTTTCTATATGTTTGTTTGGCATTCACATTACATTCTTGAAACTGGAAACAGCATTTGAGGAAAAAGTCTCACCCCAAGGACTATTTTATAGCTTTTCTGTGGCTTTCATCATTATATCACATGATCTTAATCAAATGAGGCAGTTTGTGCAGTTGTCCTGGAATTGTGCACTGCTCGTACATATATCTATGAAGGGTATTGCACCAGAATTTCTATATATCCCATGTAATCATGAGCCAGTAATTTGCGTATAACCCACATAATCGAGAAGGATGTGATCACATGACAAATGCGCTGACCGCAGCAAAGAAGTAAGTGTTATAAAAAAGCAGGATGAGGATGGGTCAAACAAACACAGGACTTTTCCCCAGGAGACCAGTGTTTTTGTCCCCTGTGAAACCAAGTGAGCTTCCAGTTATTTTTAAGTATGTCATCACCATGTTTCTTTCCATAAACCTTACTTACATAACTAAGTATCTATATCATCATTCCTGGGGCGCTTATTCATTCGATATCATAGGAACCATTGTGTGAGGATACGCTGAGATGCTTAACTCGGGACTTATCATCCATTAAAGAAGTTTCATTTCAGACAATCAAAATGAAATTGTTGCCTCATGACTTATTCGGCCCCATTTTCAGTTTCAGTTGTTTTAGTGTGAGGTTCACTGGTATTTTGTATCTGTATCCACATGGCTTGTCTTCTCTTTTGACAATCAAATTGCAAATTAAATTGGACAAATTTACAAATTAACTTAAAATAAATAGCCTGAAAAAAAAAATGACTGGCTTGTTGGTAAAGTACAGAAGCCCCCCAAATTCCTTCAACTGGAAAAAGGTGGGTTGTCCGTTTCTGAGCGTGTGCAGGCTTGTATGCCCATATGCACTGTACATGTGTGTTGTGCCATTGGCATGGGCAGCCAGGGAGGGCTGGTGAGGCTTTAACTTTGCTAAGCTTTTTCCTGCCAGGTCCCTGGGAGATCCCACTGTTCGTTTATATTGAACTTTGTAGGCCAGTGGCTCTGCCAGGCTCCCCTGCCTACTGCTGTAATATAGGAGCTGCTGGGGACCTGCACAGCCAGCAAGACCTAGGGAGAGAGACACAGATCACACCGGCCCTGTGGTTATTACATTTACCCGTGTGTGTGTGTGTGTGTGTGTGTGTGTGTGAAGGGGAGTGTTTTTTCTCATAGTTTTTACAGTGTAGGTGTGATGTCTGGCCATTTAGAAGTGTTTGCTTGTGTGAATTTTGTGTTTGCACAATATGAATTATTGCAATAAAAATCACAGGAAATTTTGTGTGCTTTGTTTTTATATGCATGTGTGTGTGTGTGTGTGTGTGTGTGNGTGTGTGTGTGTGTGTGTGTGTGTGTGTGTGTGTGTGTGTGTGTGTGTGTGTGTGTGTGTGTGTGCGTGTGAGTGTGTGTATGGAGCTGGCTATGCTCCACCGTGTCCTCTCCAGCTCACACAGCCTCTGTCATAAACAGCCACAGCCTCTGGCAGGTGTTGCGCTGTGGTGCACAGATAGTGACACACATACACACACACACACACACACACACACACACATGTATGTGCACAAACACACACACATACATGAACGCAGGTTCGGACACACACCACTGGGAATCCCCACAGGTGAGCCTTAGAGGGCAGAGTCAACACCTTATTATTAAAATGCACAGACACCCACATGTGCACACACATGCATGACACACGCACATGCACAATGGCAGCTGTTTAGGGCGTCTCACACACTGCTAAGCTCTCATAGGTTAGTAGTCTTTGCCCACATGTGAATTTCATTTTGAGATTTTGCAACAACATAAAACTTGTGCATGCACTTAAAACTCTGTTCATGTTAAAATAAAATCAGATTCTGTCTTTCTACTCTGGTTCTTTTGTGCAAGTTTCTACCTATGTAGATATACATACTATATATCTAGATATAACATTTTTGTGTACATATCACTATATATTTTCTCCTCATGATTATACATGAGCAGCCATTTTGATTGAAAGTCATTTTGTTAGGTAAGACAGTCAAACATTGAATAAAAACAAAAACAAATTTGACTACAAGTTTCCTACATAAGTGGCATCTCAAAACTTAATCAAGATGATTCTGAATTTGGAATAAAAAGTGACCCACCAGAGGGATTAAGAGTTAAATTATACGCATGTGAAAGCTGCATTAGAACTGACAACATAAATCTAATCATAGTTTCTTATTTAGGTGTACCCCATTAATATAAGACAAACATGAGAAATATACATATGTAATGTATCATTTAATTTAGTTAACTTCTGTATTTATTTGTATTTATTAATTAACAGCATACTCAGTTTGTATGGTAAAACAGAAATACTTCTGCTTAGATTGAGAAACTATAAATTCTACAATTCAATAGTGACACTGACAATTAAATAATATATTTGAGTTAAAGCTATCTGGCTGGCTGGAGGACTGCACATTGTTCTGATGGCCCTAAATTCCGAGCCCTGTTCGTCCGTAAAATGCCCTGTTGGAGCAAAAGAGGAAGAATAATTATAGGCATGTAAGTGAAAAGCAATCAAACAACAGTGTACTTTTAGTTAGAAAGTAACACCTGCACACTAACTCCATACCACACAAGTTTAATGAAGATGTGATGATCCAACTTGGATTCTTTTTTGAGGTCAAAATGATTTTTTGGCGTGGAGTAAGTGTGCAGCTGTTACTTTTTTCCTATTGGGCCGTTACCCTATTTCTCTGAAAATCCACACTCCCTGCAGTTAGACAATCCAATTGCCAGAAAAAAATTTCACATTGTATATTTCTGTAAACCACAAATAAGTTATATTTTGTACATTATTTTTTTAGCAGAGACTTTAAATTTTTATGCTTCTCAAGAACGCTGTGGTGAATGTGTGATTAGCTTTAGGGACAAAAAACACCCACGTTTGGTTGCACATAAGTCACTGGAAAAGCAGGCATGGGTCGGTGAAAAATACCTGGATTCAGTGGTTCAGACCCTGCTGGGAAATGCAAAGGGTTCATAAACACATGTGGGATCAGTGGCTCAAACACTGCTGGGAAACTGAAACTAACTGCAGGGAGACTGTATTTTTGGAGGAACAGGTCTTCAGAGCAATAGGCATTTATTTTTGGGATAATGGGCTGTCGCACAAATAGGCTTTGGTCCAATGGGACATTTTTTGGACTAATGGGGCTTTTTTTTGGGCCATCAGAACGATGGCATGGCACCATTGGTTGATGGGAAATCACACTTGACTTTTTATTGTTAGTGTATTTATATATGATAATGACTCAAAAAAAGTGCTGACTTGTTCATTGCCTTAATTAACAGATCATTTCAAAATAAAAGGCTGTAATTCATTTAAATCATTAGCTGACACAATGGTCCTGCCTGGATCCTTTTTTACAGGGTACAACTTTACAAACTCAAATACATAAACCGACTTGGACTCTACAAACAGAAGACGAAAATCTCAGCCCTGCTGCCACAGATTGGAGAGATAATCCCTACAAAGCAGTGTGTTTATCCCTTGTCCAGAAATAGCAATTCATCAGTGACCCTATAGTGCTATTCTCTGTCCTGGCCCAGCAAGACGGCACTAAATGTTCAAGTGGAGGTAAGTGCCGGCAGGTCCTTTGACAATACAAGCATGGTTTCAAGCTCCCGCTCAATACAGCTCGTCTCCTCAGAGGACACGAGGAGGAGAAGGTGGAAGGGGAGGTGGGAGTACAAGGAGCAGGACTCGGGGTGGAGGGGTCAGAGAGTGTGTGGCTGGGGACTCGTGTGTGTATGTGTGTGTGCGTGTGTGTGTATCTGCACTGTGTATCCTGTACGAGGTTCTGGAGAGAGACATGGTGCTCTCTGTGGAAAGGGAAGATGTCATCTCCTTGCTTCAGTGAACCCTGCAGCCCTGCAGAGCCAAGGGCTAACAGGGAGGAAGGTCTCCTCAAAGCACGAGACAAACCAAATCCCTTGACACCTGCTGAGACAATAAGTCCCAGCTTTATGATGTGGGATGGTAAAAACAAAACAGGAAAAAAGATACTGTACGTACAAATGCAATTTAAGCAGAGGCAAACACAGTAGGACAAATAAACAAAAAGATAAGGAGGCTTTGATGGATAATACATATTAGGGAGAGATGTACACTGAGTCTTGAATTTCCTGATGAACTAAATATAAATGAATGAGACAAATAAAAATTTATAAATCACATAAAATCTATTCAAATGTCAATACAGGCACTGAAACGAAGCACATTGTCTCAAAGATTTAGTAGCATCTAGCAGTGAGGATTGCAGATTGCAGCTGAAACTTCTTCCATGTGCCAAGCGTGAACTCCCGGTCACGATCCCTTCAGTGTTCATTGTTCAGCAGGTTTTCAGTTGAGCCGAATTATCTGCAGAGGTCTCTTCCTCTACAAAACAAACTGACCAGGTGACTAAATCCAGTAAAAACACTGAATAAAGTAGTTTCATGTTAGAAATCAGTGTTTTCCCGATGCTGTTCAGCTCATTGCATAGGAACAAAATGCAAATGGCCCTATCAAGAGACATGGTTTTGGTTTTGTCTGTTCTGGGCTACTGTTCAAACAAGGTGGCACCTGGCAAAGTATGTAGAAGAGGAGGCTCTCTAAGGACGCATTCACACTGGTGCTATTTGGTCCGCTTTAAACGAACCCTGGTCTGCTTCCACGGATAGTTCGGTTCGTTTGGAGTGGTGTGAACGCTCATTCAAACCCTGAGTCTTCACTTGCAAGTGAACCCTGGTGCGGTTCGCTTACAGTGGGAAATACAAACGGACTATCCAGTAAACCAAAGACAGGAAGTGAACCAAAGAGAAGAAGTGAACCAAAGAGAGGAAGTGACGTAGAGTGCAGTGCATTTTGGTGTTGGGTGTTTTTGTGGTGACCAACATGGCTGAAGGGGATGGATTTTCCGTTTTCGGTCCTGGCCAATCAATGAGCCAGGTTTGCTTCTCCCTCATGCTTTTTTTCTTCCTGGTCAGTGGTCTTTTCGGGCAATACCGCCCCCAAACGAGCAGCTGTTGTAACTGCGTGACGTTGTCCAGGTGGTTTGGTCCGCTTCAAAAAGTGCAGTGTGAAAGTGAACCAAACCTAATGATGGTGTGAATTTTTTCGGCATTCCCCACCCAATTGAACCGAGTTCCCCAGACTATCCTGGTGTGAATGCACCCTTAGTTTCAGTTGACTTTACACTAAAGAAAACATGCTTATATTTTATTGCATTTGTGCCACTATCCCCCCCTAATTTCTACACATGGGAACTTTAAGCAATTGCACTGATTGCAAGCGTGTCATTTACCAGAGCTGTAGACTTTAGACTTAACATTTGGACTACAGTTAGACTTCAAGAGTATCTGCACCCAGTCTAATGATCCTGCTTGTGCCGCCAGCTAGTGCCGACAATTTGCTTTTCCCACTACCCATGCAACACATATGCACCATTGCACTTTAGACATCCCATCTGGGTACTGTCTGGGTACTGGGTACTGTCATCCCATCTGGGTACTGTCACAAGTAAAGTTTTTTTCTAACTGTTCTAGACATTCAGTGGTGAGTGATGCCTCCGACATCATTTTCAGTTGACATAGAAACTGCGGTAGCAACTGGTAAAGCAACTGATACGTCCCTGTCCAGTTGTTGAGGTTATGTGTTCCTGTTTTTAGCTTTGTCATTTACCATTTTGTGTTTTATTTTGTTACTCACCTGTGTCTCTTGTTTCAGTCCCTGCTTCGTAAGTATTTTATTACAGTAAGCTATTCAGTAAACATTTTCCTAATACATTTATGGTCTCAATCATTAGTTTCAAGTCTTCTTCAACACAGCATGATGTTCATTTTTCAAAAAAACAAAACCAAGATGGAGATGGCCAAAATGTCAGATCTGAGGCTTTAAAATTGTAGTCCACAAACCGATGGGTGACATCACAGTGGCTACGTCTATTTCTTTTATACAGTCTATGGGCTGAACAAGTCGGAGATGTGAGCATTGTTTTTGAAGTCTGGAATGAGATGAGGCAAAATCCAGCTACAACACAAAGATAAAACAGCATCAAGATAGATATTCATTTAACAGGCCGATGCATCAAAAGGTCCACACAATAAAACACCATAGCTTTACAGGAAAATGTTCAAATACTAATCCTTAAAATTTTCAAGTCACTTGCAGTTTGCTTTACCAAGACTTGGAACTTGTCCTGGAATCTCCCTCAAGGACTGAGACTTGTCAAAAGACTTATTTTTGGCAAGACTTGTGACTTATTTCAGCTTCGTCTCGACTAACTAAAATTGCTCCTCTACAGGTTGCACTAATAGAGGGCAAAATAGCTCATTGGTGAAGTGCAGAGTTACTGTAAACAAACACCCAACAAATACTGTTATTCACCCAGTCAGTGTAAACAATAAGCTAAACTGTGTGCGTGCATAAACGCATGTATGTGTGTGTGATGTTTTGACAAAATGAAGAAAGGGCTTCCAATCATCTCCGAGCGACGCTGTGGTGGCCATGATAGAGAAAGGTCACATTCGTCTCTCTGACAAGTTGACCTCATCATTGAAACCATGAGACAACAGTGTCAGAGGCTCGGGACGCTGAGCCAGGCTGTGTGAGTGTGTGTTGTGAAAGTGTGTGTGTGAGTTTGTCAGAAAGAGGGGGTGGGGATGCATGTGTGTCCTTGCGTGTTATGACACGCAGCAAATCATGATGGAGAAACTTGTGTTGTGCTGAATTGTGAACATGACAAAATGTGTGTGCAGTGTGTGTGTGTGTGTGTGTGTGTGTGATCAGCAGCAACCCAGTTTGATGATGATAGCATGACTGTGCTGCCCTCTTCATAACAGAAAGACATGATGTTTTCGCTTCAGACATTTGAATGAAGTTACAAAAGTTGTTTGTTCATCTTCACATTTAAAATAAGGTTTGTGGCAAAGAAACTGTAAGTACCAGTAAAGTTTAAGTGTGTCAGTGTCATGTAGTATTTTGCAAAAGACTGTAAAATTCTGTTTATGATAAAGTAACATTTAGTGATTCAATGGGTTATGTAGTTAGGTATGAGATTTTCATGGTATAATAACTGTCTCAGAAAATATTGCTGTGTCACGGTATCACATTATTAGAAAATTATTATCATTGTCACTCACAATGGCCCTTAAATTAAGGAAAACGGTTTTCTCTTTGATTAAAATAAACGTTTTATTACTATACTTGAAACATGAAACCATTTTATTAATGAAAGTACGAGTGCACAGCCTCCCCACTGAAAATAATTAAAATAAAAGCAAGATTCTCTGTCCAGTTCAATATCAATACCGTAGATAAGAAAATGCACACAGTGTGATAACTGTCAATTTTCATACCACAGTATACCCTGAAACCAGTATACCGCTGCAACCCTACTTGCACTTGGCTTTTGTGGCAAATGGTGTAAATTAAAAACAAAATTGCAAATGAGAATTATGTTAAAGAAAAAAAATGACTGAAGTGGCAATTAAAATTTCCTGGTTTAAAAAATGATGGATCAGCACTAAGAACCAATAGTTTTAGTTGCCTGACCTTATCCTCAAAGATAAAGGCTGGTAATATTTTATTTATATTTTTTGTCGATAAATTTCTTGAAAAGACTAAAAACAAACACTGTATTAGTCTCAACCCTTTCTGACTTCTCTACCACGTCCCAGCCCTAAGCCCACCAGTCTCGGCCAAGCGCCAATCTCTGGGACTACAAAAAATGAAGCCAACATATATGTGCCAGAAACTGCAGTTCCTTGAATGTCCACTTGAGACTCAATCAGTTAATCATAGACAAGATGCACAGCAGATATTAACATGTTTACAGCCTGGTATAAACAATGGTTTTGATCTATGCAGTTATTTTCCTGTTACTGACAACTGCATGGAAGGTGAATTGTTTAATTTGTCCCAATATGGTCACCTCAGGTCACTTCTGACTCCAAAAATTAAGGATGGCCACGGCCAAAATGCCAAACTCAGGGCTGCAAAATGGGAGTTAGCCAACCAGTTGGTGATGCCATGGTGACTAAGTCCATTATTTCTATAACAGTCTATGATGTCTACCCTTTCTACACATAAACAGACATTTTTGAAAATGATATTTTTCCGCTCCTTGTAAAGAAAAAGAAAATTCTGTCCACACAACTGTCATTTTACAAAACGTCCTGACGCCACTGGTCCACACTAGAAAGGAAAAATAAAGTTGAGCGCCCTGCAGAGCAGCATCATGTCTCCCTCACCTGCTGTCATGCACAGCCAGATAACGATAGTGTTTGCCCCAAACTTCAGCATTGTTTGTCACTGCTGTGAAATGAAACTACTATTAAAACACATCACAGCCAGCCTAACAAACACAATAACCTGTCATTAAGCTTAACAACAAGTAAGCTAGTCTGGCGTACAGCCACACCGTCTCTCTCCAACTCTGCTCGGTGTCAGCAGAGGCAAACGCCAAATTACTTCCCTTCTTTCATTTGTCTTTTAAAACCAAAACTAGATTTAAAATAATGTTTACATCTGCAACCTCGCGTCTTTGATAACTGATTTAAACAGAAATGACGAGCAGTTTGGGGCTGTGGTGCATAAAGAGCGCAGAGGAGGAGAGAAGGAGCAAAGTGCTCCATGCAATTGTTCTCTGGTGTTCTTAAGGAATATTTAAAGGTTATAGATCATTTTAAGAATTAATGTGTGACTATATAAAAGAGAAAAGAGAAGAGAATGGGGAGAATAAAGGGAGGAGAGGAGAACAGAATTCACTAAGCCTGATCGCTGCAACTGAACACAGGCCTGCTTTGTAGTTTTTAAGGTAGGTTGATTGGTTTAATATTTCATTTATTCAGAGCATTTTACAATTTTGTGTAAAGATCTGTTGATTATCATGGTTATTTATAAAATAGGCAACTAAAGTGTGCACAAAGTGGAATTGTTTTCTTTGTTGTTGCCTGCTATAAATAAACAATGAATGTAGAAAGTGAAAGTGTGTAGCGGCTGGTAGGTGTATATACTGCAGCATAGATTTTCTGACACCTCATATGTGAACTAGACATTTCCCCTGCTCATTACTCTGCACAAACGTACTTTATGTACTTAGGCCTCATGAAACCCTTTGTTGCTGGCAGATAGAAACCTATCTCAGTTTGCTTGAGGACAAGAGGCCAAAACATAGAGGAAAATACCCATTTTCAAAAAGATCTGTGTATCTGTTTCAAAACAGGTTACAAATATATGCTTCCGGTAATTTTCTTAAACGATTGGGCATTGGCAAATGTTACTCAATTGGAGTAAATGGTGCAATTGTTGGGGACTATTTTCTGCTGTGGACTTATACACATTTGGTGCAATCGGTGTAATTGCGTGGATCAATTGTATTTCAATAGTTTTTAAACAAAGATAGAGCTCTATGGCGCAGAGGAATAACCATGTCCTTTTCTAACCTTCATTGTAGAAAGACATAATTCAGTCATCCAATATTAGCGTTCCACGTGGCGACAGAGCTGAAACAAGTGGTTATGCTCGAGATATAAATGTGCAGCCACAAGTTTACCAAGTGCATATATTTAGAACTCTCAAATGTGATTGTGTGGAGATACAGATACAAAGGCAAGTAGTTGAGCAGCTTCCTCTCTGACAGAAACAGATTCTTCCACACCTCTCCCTGTTCTGCCTGAGGGCTTCTCACAGGTACGATTTCTTTCCCTCGGTTCGGGAACTGAAAATGAGAATCTCCAAATTAGGAGTCAGGGAGTCGTGTCGTAGCCTGACCCGGCATTCTCACCTCCTATCCAGCTGGACCTGTGAATACCGAATCTGATCTATATGGCTCGGCCATGCTTCTTCACTCCTCTCTCATCTCTTGTCGGCTGTTTTTTGTGCTTGTCTACAATATTCTCTTGTTGTAATGGGTTTTTTCTTTTTGTTTTTTCCATGTATTCTGTCTCTCTTCCTCTTTGTCTTTCTGCTTCAACTCACTGTTTGAATTAAGTCGCTACATGTTCAGCTTACTATCATACTCAATGTTCATATGACATGTTATCTATACTATGACTACAATACTATGTTAGCTCCATGTGTGCAAAACCAAAGGGGAGACTGCGAATACATTTCAACTTTATCCAACATATAAATCATCTCCCCATCAACTTTTATAAACTGCATCTTCATTAGGTGAAACTATATTGATATTTCTTGCAGATGGAGTTCAGGCATATGTGAGCGCAGCCTGCAGGGCTCCACAGTGACAGGTCTGGGACATAGCAGCCCATTACCACGCATGTCCTGTCAGGGGGGCTCCAGTAGCAGTCAGCGAGTTTTCTGCCTCGGGACGCTCCATCCTGAGTGGAGAGCTGCTGCTCAGGGGCCCAGCAAAACATGGCCTGTCTTCTCTCCCTTAGTGCTGGGGGATAAGCTCAATCCACAAGGCTCCGGGGGGTGAGGGAGATGCTGGTTTCGCCTGTCCCAACAAGGAGAGGAGGGGAAAAAGAGGAGAGGCGGAGGTGGTGAGGGTTAGTAAAGCATTAGTGGGCCCTGCTGGTGTGCTGGCCCCTGTGAACCAGGCAGTGATTGAGTGGTAGTGCCTGGGGCTAAACGTGGCACCTTTGACAGTGTCCGGGTGGCGCTATAGTGACAGCCAGCTAGATGCTTCTGCTACATTACACACCAAATGGTAGTTGGTGTCCATATTCATGCTGATTTGAATTGAGGGATTATGATGGAGGACAGACGCTGCGTATGGAGGAGAAAAAAGGGAGAAAAACAAGGCAATTCATACACTCCTGATCCACTGCATATCCTAATTTTACATTTCATTCATTTACAATTCAGTTGAACACAGAATGGTTAGTAGGATATGACAATATAAACTGAGTGACACTAGAAATGTGTCCACCAGTCGAGATTTAGCATTACCCTTTCTACTGCAGGAGCTATTTAGGGCAGTGTTGCCGACACTTTGCAATGAAAGTAGCTAGCACTAGCTCCAAAGTTGTTAAAAGACATCAGACGACGTCATGTCCTCATTGTATATTGGTGACATCATTGCACATTAATAGAAATGTAACCCTCTTGTCTTGATTGCTGGTGTTCCCCAGTTCTTCTGGGCTGTGGGTAATAAGCAGGCTACAACATTTGTCTCTTCTTCTTTGTTGAATTTTGCAGCAGGCACTCACTTTCTCTTGTGTATCACTCATACCTGTCCCCACAAAACAAGGGCAGGTAGGAACCAATTAGCTCTAACCAAGGGAACACAATGACTCCACTTAAACACCACACATGAAAATACAAATGAAACAACACACAAAGCACTATAAATGACAATGAAATAATAATCTACCAGTAACTCAATAATGCTGGCTATATTGCTACTTATATATAAATAATGTACCCATTAATACATAACACAGTAACATAAGTAATAAAAAATAACCCCAAAATATGATGTGTGCAGTAATTATGGTTGCAGAAGCATTAAAACTTTGCTGAATTAGATTTAACAGAAATATCCTCAACAAAACATTAGAATGGTATGATAAGTGATAAATGAATGTTAGTTAGCTTGCTAATAAATATTGCAAATTAGAATTTTATTAGCACATTTTATTATTATTTTATTATTTTCTTCATGGCCAGTATTATTCAGTATTGGTTAATTAGACGATCAGTGTCTCCTCTTTTGGAAAACTACAGCCAATGACGGTCAAATTAGGTCAGCCATACATATTTTTCTGCTATCGGTTGAGGCTGTGATTTTGCCAATCAGAGTTCACCAAAGTTTAACTCCACGTGATGTGAGGATGTGAATTTGCTGTGACACTTGATGGGAATGTATATATATATTCGCCCCTTCTCTTGCGTTGACTGACAGTGAATTATTAGATAGTGTTAATTCCCGACATTTGTGACTGTGGCCTAAAGCCCCCTTTTTTTCTGAATTTTAGTTTTACTATTTTTTAAATTTTTGTGTTTAACTCAAGTGTTGTCTCATGTGAGGCAGTTGTTTTTTTGGTTTGTTTGTCTGGAACTTCCCCATAAAAGCAAAAAATAAATAAGTAAATTAAATGTGATTAAGTAGGGTTATTTTAAACTATTTCTTAATTGAATCCATAGTACAACTACGGTTTCCCGATACATAATTAGTTAGCTGATTTGACACAGTTGTGGATTATAACTGACTGATGTTGACTCAGACGAGAAACAAGAGTCAAAGTCTCGTGTCTTTTTGCACCCCAGTAATCACACTTCAAGTCTAGGGAGTGATCTTGCTATGTTAATGAGTTGTCATACTATATCAGTACCTGTGATGCATTTCTTACTCTGTCAAACAAGCACCATTAACCTGCACTAACACAGTTAAATCCATCAAGGATTGCAACAGGCTGTTGAACAAAAGAACTGATTTGATGTCAATAGCGTTGTATGTATAGCAACACAACATTAATTTATTTACAACGACGAACAAGTGTTAGACGTTTCACTGCAGCAGCATTCCCTCATTCATCATTTGCCTTTAGGTCTATAACATGCTGACTTCCCTACTCTAAAAGGAAAGACGTGTTAGCGTTATCACTACTGCAGGTTAACTCATTTAATACCTATCAGTCCATCATTATGTGTTGGTGGGCTGCAGCCTCAGATTCATTGCATCGACTTAACATGTGCCGGCTTCAGTTCATTCACCAAGCTGTCCATTATATTCAAAGCAAACTGGCACTCTCTTACACAAACACACACAATAACCATTGACAGACTTCTCTCATCACTTTTGAAGAACATGCTGCTAATGGGGGAATGAGGGACATGAAATCACTTTCAGTGGAACATAAAGGCGGCATTGTGAGGTGGCCTGCTGGTAATTACACCACACAGACCAGTACTGAAGGAAGCTATTTAGCAATATGGCCCTGGCCTGGGCCTCTACCGCTGATCTCATTTGGCTGCATTAATTAGCTCGCTCTGAGCCGCGGAGCCGTGTGTTAACGCAGCGGCCCACTGCTTGGCTGGCTGGTTGGTTAGTTAAGATGACTAACATGAGAGTCTGTTCGGTTCTCTTGTAAATCTACAGCCCTCCTGAACTTCCCTACACCTCGCCCCATTCCCCCCCTCCTCCATCCTATCAGTCAAAGACAGCTGGGGCTACACAGAGGGCACGACTGCTCCCCCATTCACCGCATTCAGCGCGGTGGCAGCCACAGCAGCACAATGGACTGTGCAGCCTGCTCCATTTGTAGAGGCAAGAGAGCCATCTCACTTTGTTTGTGCTTTAAATGAGTTCTCTGATTATAAAGATCAAAACTTGTCATTCCCGCTGAAGGAGGGGGAGAAATTTCAGTTCCTGATTGAAAATACAGCTTAATATCAGCAGGATATGTTTATGACGACAACTGACAAGGCTAAGTAGGGATGGGTAAAAACATAGTGGAAACCTTATGTTACCTTTTCGAAACATGTCTGTTTTTCTATTCAAGTGCTTGTGAATGCATTATTCTGTTGTGGAATAAGTATGAAAAAGGGTGGTAAATTTGAAGGATAAACATATATATTATTTCCTGACACAACAGCTTGCCTTCACCTCAGCTTGAAGTTTAGATAAGCTGCTAAACATAAGTGACCATGGCAAAATGACTGAGCAGCAAACAAAATAAACTGAAATACTTCCTCACTTTAAAGGAGCAGTGTGTAGGATTTAGTGACATCTAGTGGTGAGGACTGCAGATTGCAACCAGCTGAAACTTTCCCACGTGCCAAGTGTGAACTCGCAATTAGAATTCCTTTGGTGTTTATCGTTCAGGAGGAATTATCTGCAGAGGTCTCTTCCTCTCCAAAACAAACAAACCCGGTGATTTAAACCTGTAAAAACACTGAATTAAGTATTGCATTAAAAATCTTTTCTGATGCTGTTCGTCTTGATGTGGAGGGGCTGCTCACTATGGTTGCTGAGGCAAAATTGCAAATGGCCCAACCAGAGCCTGTGTTTGGTTTGGTCATATTGGTCATATGTCCTGTAGTGAGAGTGAGACTGCATGTTATCTGTACATCCTCTTATGCATTCATAGAGAATTATCACCATTTTTCATGCTGCTCATGTTTCCTATTTTGTTGAAACAGAGTCGCACAGAGCAGCAGCTAAATCACCATGGACTTGTGGAAGTAAAAAGGTATTAAGAAACACTCTGCTCAGAGAAAGTACAACATCTACAGTGTCAGAAACATGACAAAAGAACAAAAGGCCAAAGGAAAGTTTGACAGTTAAACTTTTGCCTCACAGACACTCACACAGTAATAGAGAGGAACAAGTAATGCAAATCGGTAACCAATGAAAATAAAACACTCACTTCACACAGTGAGAAAAAAGTACCTCTAAACGACACTGAAGTTCTCCTTTTCAGCCCCGCTTTCTTTAACACCTCCAACTAGAAAGACAGAAATTATTATTACACAAAGTCACAAAACCATGTCTGTTCACCACACTGCCCAAAAAGGGAAATAGATGTTAGCTTGATAAAATAAATACAACACACTTGGCTCCAATTGCAAGTGGTTTTAACAGATGGTACCCCAAAATTTCTTCCACTCATTTATGTCATTATAACCCCAAAGATGCCAAATAATTACAGCTGAACAATAATTAAACTTCACAATTTTATATTGCATTTGGAAAATCAGTTTCTACCTGCATTCAAAGTGTTTAAAAAAGACGAGGGCTGTGTTTCCATCCTCCAAAAACATTGCTGGCTGATGTCTTACAACTCAGAACTTTTTTAGTCGTCGAAAGTACCGTGCTCTTTTTCACACCAGAGCTTTTTTGAAGAAGAAGGTGTTAGCTTTTCATACACAGGACGTCTTATTTTTAGAATTCAACTCCACGTTTTCTCTTGCTTGTGAGATTGGTGTTTTTGTGCTGTAAATTTCAGTGGGTTCACAGCAAGATAGCACAGCAGTCACATGCAGAAGACTGCTCTGTGTGTGACGCTTTGATGGCTAACAATCGACCCTGCGTCTGCAAACAACACTTTTAAAAGAAGAGCCATGAAGAGTACAGAAGGAAATCCCCTTCATTCTGACACTGGACCACATCAAAGACACACTTCACTGTATATGCATGTGCCATAAACTCGCTTACTGCTAGCTTTGCTGATTTAACTACAAAAGAATAGAACATTGCTGATGTGAGGATACATTTCTCATCTTACTGTGTTGCCAGGAAGCAATTGACAGTTTTATATTGTACTCAAGGCTTAAAGTTGCCTGAACCGTTCATAAACCCTAGCACAGAAGACAGAGAAGCCACGGTGGCATATGCTGAAGGTGAGCCATGCGTGTCAGCTAGGTCAGGCAGCAGTAGGTCATTTCCATAAGGTGCCGATGGAGCAGGTGATAGGAGGGTGCTGGCATGAGCAGGACAGAGGTAGTGGGGCAGATGGACCTGTCTTGCACTGACCATGTATCCCTGCACCCTGCTGGGGCCCCAGGAGGGGGGTGAGCAGGCTCCCAGAAAGGAGGGTGTCCCACAGAGACCCTGGCATTGAGCCCTGCCCAGCCTTGGCCTGCACCCATCTCTATAGCCTCCCCCCTCACCCATCCCTCCCTCTCCACCCCACCCTGCAAAACACCCTAAACGCTGACCAAGCCCTCAGGGCTCAGGCCAGCCTCCTGGGCTAACAATGGCCCAGACAACAAGCTGGTCCATGGGAAGGCCGTGCCAAATGAATGTGCCAGCAATGGATTCTTGCAGGAAGTGTAACAGTACTGCTCCAATGCAGTTGTGTATTCAAAATTTAGCTGCAATGTCACCCTATTTTCACTTCAGAGGAAGGCTGCTGCACCATAATGTCAGACTTCACGCAAACACGCTTCGAATGTCGGGGAAGTGCAGTTGTTTTCAGGTGAAAGAGTAATCTGTTTATGCAGATGTAACTTCTCATCTTTTTATCTGCTTCTTTGGAGGTCCAGTCATTTTCCGTTATGTGGCAAACACACACAGCTTGAGCTGTGAATATTCTTTGCAAGGTGACATTTCCTGGCTATGTGCAAATAAAGCACACACAGAAATGCTGTCACAGACAAAGACTGGGATGGCTTTAAGTGCAAGAGATGACATAATTTCCTATAAAATACAGACCTTTATGAATATATAAATTTCAAGAAAGAAGTGAAACCTTTATTGAGCAAATGTAGGTGTCATGAAATGAGGATTAAAGGGTGCTATTGGTTTATTTGAGCATGTTTCATAATGTGTAGTAGCAGGGGGCCTGAAATCTCAAATACGCTCTTCAAACTATTATTCTCCAATAGAAACTCAATTTGCACCACACTGGATTACGAGTTGTATTTATCGACCCGTAGCTGCCTCTCTGCAGCTGCATGAAGCTTGGTTAAATCATGAGGGAGGAGGTTGGTAGGGGGTTGCAGAGCAGTAGATTGGCGATAATTGGTTGAAGGACAGTATACAGTAATAATGGGTCTAAATAGCCAGGCTTGAGAACTTCCTGTCATGTTTTACCACTTCTATTTCCATTCCAATTAAACCTTGTTGAAGCTGCCATGATGAGAAAATGGAGGTGCAAAGGATGTGGAATAGCTGAACACATCAAAGGCATGCTCCGCTTTTATTTATCTGACTTCCTTTTAAGGATATTCATTAGAAGCATCACATTTTGAGAGATTTATCCAGCATATCTTTACTGCTTTTAACACTGGATGCAGCAATATACAGAGGTCTAAGTGTGGTACTGTACCATTGCACCACTGTGTCCATTTTTTTGTTTATTAAAAGGAAAGGCTTGTTGAGGATGTGTGCACATGCTTTGAGGTTTTATTTGAAATGATGCTCCTGATTAAAATATGGATTACCTTACATCATTCTGCACAGAGTAAGGAATATAACCAGGGACAGCAAGACTGGTAGATAGATGGAGATCAGAAGGATAGGTTGGAGATAGATCTCTAGAGACATCCACCAGCGCCGTCATCCCATGATGAGCCACCTATAATCCACGAGGACGACTAGGTCTCATTTCAAAGTAAGATGGAGGGTCGCATCGATTCCACTCGACTGAGGGGAAATCTGATTTAAATTTTGAATGCGAGAGCGTGAGCTAGCCCTCCCCAATTTCAGTTCAGATGAAATTGGCTTTGGTACATGAGATATTCTCCCATTGCGCAGTGGACCATGCTGGGTGCGGTGTTTTGTCACATTGTGAGGGCTAAGGAATACAGGTTCGGTTTAACACACACCTGCACAGCTGGAGGGCATGCCCATACATGATGCCACACCACACCTTGGTCATCTCCTATAAGATTACATCTCCATCTGCAGGGGATCAGCAAGGCGTCAATCAAAAAAAACTGGAAAGGATGAAATCTAAATATTTCTACTTGTGCCTTACTGTACATGCTGTATACTACATACTACAACATTTTAGTGTTTGGGGGCAGCAGGGGGGGATTACATAGGTTCAGGCAAGTAAAGTTACATAGGTCATGTTTAGGAAACCTTAAAAGGAACCTGCCAATCTTCGGATTAGTGGACCACAGCTACTGCAGTTGGGGAGGCTGCAATCAAATGACCAATGCAGTGACAGGAGTAAAGCGGGAAGCAGGTGGAAACCTGCGTCCAGAACCGTGCAAATTAACTTGAACTTTGAGTCACTTACATGTGACTCAAAGTTCAAGTGGTTTTACACAGTCAACCACATGTCACATGTAAGTGACTCAAAGTTCAAGTGGTTTTATACGGTTCTGGATGCAGGTCTCCACCTGCTTCCTTCTTTACTCCTGTCACTGCATTGGTCATTTGATTGCAGCCTCCCCAACTGCAGTAGCTGTGGTCCACTAATCTGAAGATTGGCAGTTCGATCCCCAGCTCCTCCAGTCCGTATGTCAAAGTATTCTTGGGCATGATACTGAACCCCAAATTGCTCCTGATGTCAGCAATTTTGTGTGAGTGCGTGTGAATGGTAACTGACTAGCAGGTGGCACCATGCACGGTAGCCTAAGCCTTGTGTATGTGACTGGGTGAATGTGACATGTAGTACTAAAGCGCTCCGAGTGGTCGGAAGATTAGAAAAGCGCTATAGAAATGTAGTCCATTTACCATTTACCAATTTCACGGGTTATATAGGTACTGGCTCATGATTACATGGGACATGAATGAATTGTGGTGCTTACTTTTCATAGATATACGTACTAACAGTGCATGAGAACAACCAAAGATCAGCGACCTCTGTCTAGGCGCGATTATGCTAACGCAGGCTGCCATCCACCATAAAATGGATGAAAGGAGTAGAGGAAACAGCGCACTTGTCAGTCAGTCAGACAGCACAGATGGCAGAGAATGATAGGTGGAAGGCAAGGTAGGGAGAAATATAGCTCTATTATATAGGTATAATAGAAAGTAAATAGGCTACTCTGGTATTCTGTTTAAGGAAACCTGTTGTCAGAAAAAAAGAAAATCCAGGGGAAGTACCAATGTTTGTAATTCTTATATTACCTCAGTTAGGACTATGTTCTCCACAGCATTTGTAAAACAAAATGTGTTTTGACTGAGAAAGTGAAATAAATATATAAACATTTTTCTCTGTTTCTGTGCTCCTGCTTGTGGGTGATGTAATGTACGCTTGACTGATTTTCCACAGGAAACCTTTTGGTAGCCCAGCTGGTGACAGTCTCAAACTACCCCTAAACTGTACACTAAAATATGTTTCTGAAGAAGAAACAGGCAATGCACTATTTGATCAACACTGCTTAGTTTTACTGTTTGATCTCTGTTTTTTAGCCTCCGTTCTTACAATACAGGGATCAGAATGGCACCCACGTCCTGTTCACAAATTCCTGTACTACAGCCAAACTGTGCACTACAATATGTTTCCAAAGACATTTCAGGCGAGAAATAGTGAAATAGTGGCAATTCACAGAACAGGGAAGAGATGCACTTTCACTTTATAATCATTATTGTTACACACAGTGACTATGAAAAAAGCAGAAAGGTGTCACACTCTGACTCAGATACAGCTTAAGGGCAAACTGCGAATGCCAAAGGCAGTGAAAGCGTTTCATTATTTATACTGTACGTTACATCATATCATACCAATTGCCACATTTTATGCGCTAGAAATAGTAGCAGGGAGGTGCTCAAAGCTCACAGCTGTCACAGTAAATGTGGCATACATGGTATACGAGAAGAAAAGTACATTAATGGTGATAGAAGTGAACTGTATTGGACTGAGACTGATGTCTTATGAGTGTGAAGACAGAGACTGATGAGAAGAAGCCAAGGGGCCACAGCTGAAGAGTGTGGCCCCCCCTTGTTGACGAAGCAGTCCCTACTCCAGGCCCATGTTTACGTTTCCCTTCGAGTGTTTCCCCCCACGGCGCTCCATCCAATTCTCCTCAACAAGGGAACATGAGGGAGCAGGGTAAAATGAGAGTGGGCTCATGAATGGAAGGGGACAAATTGACATGTGGCGTTTTGTGAGGTGAGTGCCCAACCTCTCGACCGCTGATTACCATTCGCTAATGAGCACCCCGGTTTGTGTGTCTCTGCATTTCTCTCTCTCTGCTTCTCCGCAGAATGTTCTTTCTCCTCTCCAGCTTTGTGCGGGCGCAGAGTGGCCAGTGGACCATAGGTGCGCTGTTAATTGGGAGACGCACACATCAGTAATTAAAGCAGTAGGGGGCCTTGTACTATACCAACTCCCTCCAATTCCCCTTCTTTAAAAGCCCGCCCTCCCCCTATAATTCAATCCTGTCTGCCGAATTGATCATTGTGCAGGGCCAGTTTTGCCCCTGGCAGTTTTGTCACTTTCTAATGATGTCTTTTTAGAGAGGCAAGGCCTGTGTCCTACCAGCACCAGGACCAGTTGGGGCCAATCATTGTCTTCACGCCAGCCTCACTCCATCTGATAAAAAGCCTTGCATTTAGCCACAAGCACTCCCTCACATGTAGATACACACATGATAAAGACACACACACACACACGCAAAAAATGCGTCCACTGTGTGAGACTCAAATATGTGGGGTCCCTCGTCTGTCACTGGTATTCTTTGCCTGTCTTCGATGAAAACACACCTGAATCTTCACCCAGCCTCTCCTCCATTCACACACACAAACTTACAGTGTATTAAACCCACACTTAAGATTGTTATTGAGCTGATCACAAGTGCTTTGTTTTACCTGTTAAATCATGTCACTGAAGATGGAATGAGAGGGAATCAGTGTCCAACTGTGACAATATTTTTTGCTGCATTGACTGGCCAAGAGATTCAAGAGCACTGCAGAAAATACATTTTGGGCAAGTTGCATCCTGATGGGCCAGAAACACGTGATGTCCTGGGTATTTATATCCAGGCTGTTGCACTGTTCACTACTTATGCACTGTTTGTACATATACCCATGAAAATGCACCACAATTTGTATATAACCCAGGTAATCATAAGCTGTTAATATGTGTATAACCCACACAATCGGGAAGGCTGCGATCACATGACCACTGTACTGAGGGGAGTACAGAGGGAAACAGTATAAAGACCGAAAGTTTGGATGATGGATGAGTCAAACAACAAAGGACTTTTCTCCACAGGACTAGTGTTCAGGACTCTGTGAACTTTGAAGTATTTTTTAAGATATGTCATCTCTAAGTTTCTTTTCTTAAACCTTCTAAAACCTAACCTACCAGTACGTAACTTTACTTGTTTAAATCTACCCTTGGTAACTTAACTTGCCTTAACCTAACCAAATTAACTTAACTTGCCTTAGCCTAACCTACATGTCTTCACTTGCCCTAAAACTAACCAGAGTAACCTTACTTGCCTTAACCTATAGATGCCCAACTCCATTTCTTTTGAAAAACTCAACCAAATTAATTCTATTCGCCGAAATCTAAAGACGCCCAACTATGTTTCTTTTCCTTAATCTAACCAAGTTAACTTAACTTGCCTAATACTAACCTACGTAATTTTACTTACCTAACCCTTACCAAAATAACTTTACTTGCCCAACCTAAAGATGCCCAACTACGTTTGTTTTTTTACTTAACCTAATCTACATAACTTTACTTGCTTCAAATTAACCCACGTAACTTTAAACCTAACCTACATAACATTACTTGCCTAAACCTAACCTACGTAACTTTAAACCTAACCTATGTAATTTTACGTGCTTAAACCTAATCCCTTAACTTTATTTGTCTAAACCTAACCTACATAACTTTAAACCTAACCTAACCTAATTTTACTTGCTTAAACCTAACCTACGTAACTTTACTTGCTTAACCCTAATCTACCTAACTTTACTTGCTTAAACCTAACCTACATAACTCTACTTGCCAAAACCTAACCTGTGTAACTTTACTTGCCTAAACCTACCCTATATAACTTTACTTGCCAAAACCTAATCTAGGCAACTTTACTTGCTTGAACCGACCCTTCGTAAATTTACTTGCCAAAACCTAACTTACATAACTTTACTTGCCAAAACCTAACGTACGTAACTTTACTTGTCTAAACCTAATCTACATAACTTTACTTGCCAAAACCTAACCCACGTAACTTTAAACCTGACCTACGTAACTTCACTTTCCAAAACCTAATCTACGTAACTTTACTTTCCAAAACCTAATCTACGTAACTTTACTTACCAAAACCTAACCTACGTAACTGTATGTGCCGAAACCTATCCTTTGTAAATTTACTAGCTCAAACCTAACCTACGTGACTTTACTTGCAGAAACCTCACCTACATAATTTTACTTGCTAAAACCTAACCTACCTAACTTTACTTGCTTAAACCTAACCTATATAACTTTACTTGCCAAAACGTAACCTATGTCACTTTACATGCCAAAACCTAACCTCCGTAACTGTACGTGACGAAACCCAATCAATGTAATTTTACTTGTTTAAATCTTACCTAGGTAACTTTCTTTGCCTAAACCTAACCTATGTAACTTTACTTGTCTAAACCTTATGTACGTAACTTTACTTGCCTAAACCTAACCTATGTAACTTTACTTGCCAAAACCTAACCTACATAACTTTACTTGCCAATAACCTAACCTTTGTAACTTTACTTGCTTAAACCTAATCTACGTTACTTTACTTGCCAAAACCTAACCTTGGTAATTTAATTTGCTTAAGCCTAATCTACGTAACTTTACTTGCCTAAACCTAACCTACATAACTTTACTTACTTCAACCTAACCTACATAACTTTACTTGCCAAAACCTAACCTACAAAATGTTACTTGCTTAAACGTAATCTACTTAACTTTACTTGTCTAAATCTAACCTCCGTAAATGTACTTGTCTAAATCTAACCTACATAACTTTATGTTAAGTATGTAACGTCATTTGTGGGGCTTTGCTTAATAAGATATCATATGAATTGTCTTATGACCATATGTTGTTTTACCATATAAATAAAACCAGAAACAAAAAATATATACTGTATATCAGACTTGCTTGTACAAGCTTGCATTTATCAGGACCTGGAATGCTGCTAGACATTTTGATTTTGACAGCTTTGACACAATATGTATATCTGTAATCCAAGACATGTTGCAGGGTCATTCCCCACCCTCCGCTAAAGGCACCCCTGGCTGTGTCTATATGTCCCTAAACCTCCTTGCTCTGTGCTCAGCAGGCTAAAAAAAATCCATTGGGAATGTCTCTCACTTCTGCTGGGCATAGTTATTCAAAATAAGCTCCAGACAGGAGGGATTCACTATGCAAAAGTGTCATTTTGGAAGCACTATAAGTCATCTTGTGCTGCTGTGTAGGTATGAGTTTGATTCGGTTCATATGCTTTAATCTAGAGCTTTTATTTTGCAAAGCAAACAGATCATCCATTATGTTAACCATGCTTCAGTACTATTCTTACACTTCTTACACTTTACACCAGGTCTGCACAGGCAGTGAGCTATGGGAAATCCCAACAGTATTGAGCAGCAGTGCTTCCTCTCCATACGGCGACACCATTCGTGGCTATAGCTGATAGTGTGGCATACCCTATGTAATTAAAATAACCCAGCCGAGGTGTTTCAACATGGCATTTTATGCTTCTCTGGGCCATGTTTGTTCTGTTTCCTGCCCTGTTCAGCTCCCCCCCTTATCTCTTAGACCCCCTTGAGTATGGCGTTTTACATTTCTGTTTGTAAAACTGTCAACACATCCACTGGCTGTACTAACGTGTGATTTAGCGCCAACAGAGAGGAGGGATAGAGAGTGAGAGAGAGGCAACTGCATGAGATCTTGCACATTCTCAAAGTGGAATATTTTTTCACTGTTATCCCCCTAACTCCCAACTCCCCACCCCCAAAGATGCCTTGATGTTTGTGAAGTGCTTTTTTTACCCTTTGACGATCACATTGTCTCCTCTCCTTTTGTTGTATTCATTTTCTCTAATATTTGCAATTTTTATTTTCATGTTGTCAATGCATTTTTCTTTTCTTTTCAAAAATTTCATATGGGGATTACACTGATTTTTTTTTTTTTTTTTTTACTACTTGTACCAGTGTAACAAATTTAATCCAAAAATGAAAGTGTTTGGCTAAAAAAGAAAATAATTTGCTCTATGAAACATCTCAAATCTTCCCTGACTCAGTTCTGCTGGCAGAGCGCAAGAGAGAAGAACATGTTCAAAATTAATTGGATTAATGTGTGGAGTTGAATTGTGTGTGTGAAATTTACACCTGTCACACTCCTGTCAAATCAGACATCCCCTGTCATTGCTAATAAGTACCTGGGGGGAGTGGTGGCACCTTAGGACTGAAGAAATAAACAACAGCAACAAATCCAACACTGAGTCTCCTTTTGCTCATTGCTCACCTGCACATATACAACCCGGTCGCACACAATACATCTTTTAAGGGCATAGGTTTCAATTCAACATATGCAATGGGGGGTTTGGGGTCCTCATCCAGGAAATTTTGAGCATCAAACACTGAATTTCGTGCATTCTGGGGAATTCTTCTGCACCAATTTATAGTGGAAATGTCTTTAATTTTGTCAAAATAAAAGTCCTCTGCTACTTTTGTGTTTTTATTAGGGGGGGCAAGTACATGTTTGAAATATTGAGGGTCCTTCAACCAAAATCAGATAATTTCACAATAAGAGAATGCACTCACAAAATGGAATATCAAACCAAATAAATAAACATTTTAACTCAGTGACTTTTTAAAGTGGAAATGTTGTGTTTTAGGAATTATTACACATACACACAGTTCACAACAAAAGCCGTACAAGTATCATCTGTCATACATAACACAATAATAAAAGCCTCACACCCACATCAGTTTCCACCAGAAACAGAGGAAATCCCACATTTTAATCATAGAAATACTGTAGCCTGGCCTTGGATTTGAGATTTTTTTTCTTTCTTTTTTTACTTTGTTTGGCTTTAATTTACACCTCTGTTTTGCAGCTGTGAGAGGGGAATTCAGCTTCTGTCCCTTTGGAGAGGTGCACTGGCAGCAGAACATTAGCTCATTTTAACGGCCAGTGTAATAATCTGTGCACCGGAGGGCCTCCGTTGGAAGCTCTACTTTGCACTAAAGCATCGGAGGCTCCCCTGTCGATAACGAGACAGTCACTTCATTATAGCTTCACAAGTCATCCATTTATTATCTATTGGCCCCATCAGAGAATGAGAGTGCGCAGAGTCAGATGTTACAATATATTAATCAAACATGCACCGTTGTGTCAAAATGTAATTTTCTGGTACAGGGCTGGAGATCTAATTGTTTGATTTGATAACAGAAGTACATAACGTGCCCAGGGGCAGAACGACACACACTCTCAAGCATACACAAATAGCTGAAGCTCGGGCCTGCAGTGATGTTTAAATTTAAGACGGCAGACTGTTCTTCATAAAAAAAAAAAAAATTAAGAAAAAAGGAGAAGTGAGAGTACCATTGATAGGATGTTGATAAGGGGAACTTCAATGGTGCTACAACACACTTTTTTCAATTATTACCAAATGTGCAAGCAGTGAAAATAAAAGCTTTTTAAAGGAAATAAAAAACAGTGAATTTATAATGGGTTTCATGTTTTTCGTTGTGGTTTAGAGGGTTGCACTGACAGGTTATTTGTTTGTTTGTTTTACATTTAATGAGTTATCTCTGGGAAATAATGAATCTTATTTAGGACTACCAAAGCAATATTTACTAGGTGTATTTCTCCTGAATAAACACTGTTAAACTGCTTATATCTTCTATATTTTAAGGAAGACCAAAATGTGTGGGAAGCCATCTTGCTGCCTCTCTTCATTAAATGTTCTTTGATCAGTAAGTTAATCCAGTGACCATGTCTCCACTCAGAATTCCTTTAATCAACTTAAAACATTTCTTTAGTAGCTACTTGGACTGGGAAAAAAAAATTAAAAAGACATGGCACAACACTTCTGAAGGCCTGAATGTGTGAATCCGCAGACACGTCTGCATGAGCGTAGTGGCTTAGTGCCGATTATAGTTGCACCAAATGTTGAATAGGACTTTCAAAAAACACATTCACGAGAAGCTGTGAGAAATTCACTCACACCAGCAAATGCAAAAGCTGACCACAGCCAACAAAAGGAGCAGAGCGAAAAAGCCACATTAGCGAGCGGGCAACTGTAGCTGAAGAAGAGGAAGGGAGATGCAGAACACCCAAACACACAGAGAGAGACAAAAATAAAGATATATGACTCTCATCACAGTTTACAAAATTTTGTACAGATTTAATAGAGGAGACGTTTTGCAGAGGAGGGAAGTGTTATTATGAATGTTCATAATAATGACATAACGGTAGAGTAGAATTGTCAGACATATTTGTAATTTTTTTTTTTTTTTTTGACCGAATAAAAAACAAGCGGAAAGTCAAATCTAACCCTGCAGAGGCAAAGTTCCTCATCACACCCACAACAAGCAGACAGAGAACGACAGCACGAGACCCCGACAAACCCCTTTCACATGTAATGATTATTCCCCTTCATTAAAACTGCTAGTAACCCTGTTAGGCTGGAATAGACTCACTACGGGTAATCGTGAAAACACTTTTAATCAACGCACAGAAACAGTAGAGACCTTGCTAGAATGCATTCACTCCAAATAAAGCAGGCTCTTTATAAACAGGCGCAGCAAAACAGCTAAGACCCTGATAAGACTCCTCACACTCTCCATGGCGAAACCTGCCTGTGAATGTCTCCTGACAGCTCCTTAGCCCTTGTTAGAGAGAATCACTTCCTAATGATTCAACCCAGCTTGGAAACATCAACACACACAAAGTAACACTTGGGCATGCAGTTTTACATGAAGTAACGTCGCCTGCACACACATGCAGTCGCTGTGGTTGACTGGATTCACTGGTGTGCAGTTGATGCCTTTCTGATGAGCTACAAAACAAGACTAAAATTAATGTCAGTGTAAAATCAGGACAAAATTATGGAAGCCGGTTATCAATGGGGTATAATTAAACCAGCACAACACAAAACTGTGCAGGCAGAAATTGCTCCCTGGTCAAAAAATTGTTTTAATTTAAAATTAATTTTAGCCTGACGCTAAGATTACTGAAATCACTACCTAATTTCTCCTTTGTCTTTCCGATCATGACAACTTCAGTTCATAAATTCAGCGTTTGACATGCTTTCTGGTTGGATCTCTGAGACCTTTCAAACCCATAATAAAACTAATTGGACTATAATTCTTTTACAGTTCACACCCGTGACAAGAAAGAAGAAAAAAATTTGCCACCTCTATGCACACTGTGGTTGACACAAATGTATGCATGTGCTTGCTCATAGGCACCCACACACACACACTTGCAATGGATGCATGCACACGCACACACTGAAACAGGGCGGTTGACACATGGTATATCAGCAGGCGCAGTTCTTTTGTCCTCTTGCTAGTTTTAGCAACACCACTACTCTTGGAACACGTCGCGCTTTTGTCCTGAATATGTATGATGCAAATGTAAAAACAGAGAAGATACGGAGTTTAATTTAAAATAAGAGGAACAAGCGACATTTGGGCTCATTGTCATTTAAATATCAGGAATCTATCACAAAGACTTTTTACTTTTCTTTTCTCATTTTTGTATTCCTCACTATTTTTATTCACCTTCAGACTTAAGACGCAGTTTTTATTATTTATCAAACTTGGAGAATTGTTATTGTGAGACACATACATTCTTCTCTCTGTGTTTTCCATTGACCGTTGAACAATAATAACAAAAATCAATGTGTGACTAAGATTTTTCAAGGTCCTGTTGTGTGACTCAGAGGTGCTTATTCTCTCATGCGGCAGCAGCTGTATTTTGGTGATGATCTGGAGCGTGGTGTTTGAACTTTGCCTGAGCTGTCAATCATACAGACAGTGGGTGGAGTTTGAGTCATGGCTGATATGATTCTGACAAGTATGATTCAGTGGCGAGGAGCAGGCATGCGTGTGCACAAACAAACACAATGATTAAAACGGAGACACAAATAAAGATAATAAACAATATTTGTAGGTCAATGCTCCGTTGCATTGGGACTACTCTCATATTTAAGTTTAAATTTCCAATTGAAAAACCCTGACCTAACTTTCCCTCACTGCATCCTTCTCCCTTTCTGCTCAGGTATGCTACCCACTCTGTCTTGTGTAAATCCATCTCATCCAAAACAGGCTTATCCCACAGATGCTGTCACTCCTTCATCCTGGGTGTGAGAAATACGGGGGCCAAAGGTGCTACTCTGTAATCAGTCTGGACTGTTGTGCCTCGTCCTGCCGGCGTACAGCGAGACGTGCTGGTAACCGCCACAACTTCACAAGGCTGCTGTGTGACCCTGTAGCCACGGGGCCTCAGACGCCTCTTCATTTGTCAGACGTCTCTGCAGCGTGGTGGCGCGTTTGGAGAAAAAGCCTCAGCAAACACCAAACAAAACAGAAACACACACTCACACACGGTGCAACAGGGTCTAAACACTCTGTCTGACATGGATGATGTTCACTACGGGATTAGGCGAATGGATGGCGTCAAAAATAGTGAAAAGGCAGATGTGACATTGGTTCTATTTTCACTTGCATCTATTGGCAGTGAAGGCAGATTATGAAATACAGTCTCCATCCAATGCTCTGCGTGTGAACAGCAGATTCCATGGCTGAAGCTTTTTCTGTCTGCCTTCCCCACATGCTCTTAACAGCGCTCTTAACACCTACAATTATATATTTATATATAAAAAAATGAAAACATGATTGGAGCAAATTACTTACATCTTGCGTCAGCCTGTAAAAAGCTTAACATCTTGACACTGGCTTTTAGTGAAGGCTGCAGCTTCCCAGGAGTGTGGCATGCCACCATAACAGATGAGAGATGCTTCACCGTGCCTCAAGATCCCTCTCTTGAATTGGTGCTCCTTCTAGGGAATGGGTGCTCAACAGCTTTTGGGTTCGGCACTTAAAAAACCAGAGTTCAAATGATGGATTGAGCCATGTAGTAGCTGTAAAAGTCTCATAAAATCATCTGTGAAAGCCCCAGAATAAAACCCCTGAAAGCAATCAACAGCTTCACTGCCTTCGATGCACAACACAGGACTGCCAAGGGGAAGGAGGAATGGCAGAATGTAAATCCGAGCAAAAATGCATTACTTTTTATTTGAAGTACACAAAATTTACAACGCATAAACCCCCAAACTGTACTACAACAGTTTACTTTTTACAAAAGAGGCTCCTTTGCTCATGCTTTTGATGCAAAGTCTCAAAGTGCCCCCTAGTGGGTCTTTTCAGTCTCTGCTCTAAGCAAGGTCTGCAGAATATTTGACCCTATAATAAGGTCTCAGTAGTTCACTGTGCTAATTAAGAGGGCATTTTCAACATGGGATCACAGGATAACACTCAGTGTCTAACACAGTTGGAGTGAATTAGCTGTGTTCTGTACCATAACAAACTGCTAAGTGTCTGTGAGGGTAAACTGACTTCAAGATTGTCTGCAAAAACATCAAACACCAGCAGCTGTATAATGGATTCACTGTAAGACAAAAATAAAAGGGCAGATAAATGGTGTAACAACAGTAAACACTTACTATTCTATTCCTAAATTACTGATGCCTGTGTGTATATCCTCTTTAGGGACAAAAGGACTTTAATCTGGTTTATACTTGATTTACTCATCGCACCCTGCTGCAGTCCCAGCTGTTCAACAAATAGCTTTACAGCTCTGAAACAACAGCTCACACTCAGTTAACACAGGCTTTGTCCTTATGATTGTGACATCCCAGCTACTCCGTTTGTATCGCTGTGATTCGAGCCACATGGAGCACAAGGAAAAAGATGGACAGTCTGTGTAGAACAGCCTCCAAAGCCTTCGCTGATTGATTATACACTCTGTCTCTCCATCTCTCCATAACTCCTTCCCAAAACACAACCTGGCACCTTGTCCCACTGGCTGGCCCTGAAGGAAAACAATTACCAGAGAAGCGGAACAACAATACCCAGAAAACATCTGCTTGTGCCGGCTGGGGCCACTGACATGCCTGACTGTGTGTCCCTGCTGGCTTACATAGAGGACACATGCCCGCCTGGATACGCTGAGGGGGCCCCACCGTACAGGGCTCCTGCTCCTCGCAGTGCCTCACCCTCCGCCTGCCGATCCACCTGCCTCTCTGACTGCCTGTCTGCCGTCTCTGGCAATGGCAGCGCTGTCAGAACAGATGAGGGCCCGCCTGTCGGCGCAGTTGTTCGTTTGGGTGATATCCCTCCTGCTTGGATGAGACGGTGCACCAGTATGGCCTCTAAGTTGAGGCAGACAGGGAGGCGATGAAGATGGCACTATGGGCCAACACCCATATGATGCCACCCTCATGTTATAGCTCAGCTTAGCAGATTGACAGGCCCCATTTAGGGTAAACACTGCACGCAGAGCTTAACAATGATCAAAGAGCACAGCAAGGCCAATAACAATAATAAACACAACACATATAGACAGTATGGCTCCTCCGCCACAACACTCGCTGCACATACAGAGGACCACAGAGCGGCTACATCAACCAAGGGCCAAATTGCATTTTCTAATTTGAGAGAGTGTAGTTTGGTGGGTATTATAATATCTTTATAAATCCAAACTGAGTTCAATCATTCCTCGTTCCACTCAGTCTTTATTGAGTTTATGTTGCCACCTTGTGGCCATCATTGAGCCTTACTGATTCATAATTCATGCACAGTAATTCCCTGTCGCTCTGCTCCCAACATGTGGGACTGGAATTCCCTGAGGGATCTCAAGATAAATCACAAGATAATTTAAGGAAATGTAGAAATGCAGAAAATGTAGAACATGAAAACTGATGGCTCAATTTTGTTTTAGCTTCTAAAAATCCTGCAGATGAAACAATCTGAGAAGTAAAACTCACTTTTTAGTTGAACTGCATACTGCAAGAGCAAAGAAAGGAAAAAAAGAGTGTAATAAGGGTATTTATATTTTATAAACATTTTTAAAATGCTATGTTTTTTAAGTATTAGACATCTAAGGGATATACTGTAGCAATATCATTGAGGTCAGATTACACTATAATAGATCATTTTAAAGATAATTTGATATTATTATAAATGCATTTCCATGAGCACGGGCTGTTTCTGACACTGGTGTTAAGCGGTGTAACTCATCTAAATGACATAATCACTATTCTACTACGACAGTTATTATTGAATTTCTTCTTTACACCGTGCAGGTTACATAATAAATCTATTTTCACTCAGCAATTGCACTGCCAGTTCAGTTACCACTGGCCTGGCTTCACCTCACCTCCAGCAGGAGAGGTCAGCTCCTCCTACTGTAGTAGAGATTTGGCTGCTTCCATGTCCTGTAGGAAATATTAATATCATTCCATTTAGTTGTCTACTGGTGTTTCACTGTGCATAATATATACATTTTTTGCACTTTGACTATGTGAGCACTTAGTTTGAGATAGTATTTTTTATTTTTATCATATTTGTCTATAACACAAATTGCCCCATTGCCCTTTAACTGGACAGTTGAACATAATATTTCCATCGATGATGACAGGCCTATGTCAAAAACAAACATCTCAATGTAACACAAAAACGTACACTGTATTCATATTTGCCTCTTTTTAATTTGCAGCACATGGAACTTAATGACACCTGATTTCTAAACTAGGAAACAATTAAGCTGATGAGCAAAATAAGTAGGCCTAGCAGGGTGAATTTAGAATTTTCCGACAAGATATTTTGCCTAATATCTCAATTATTTAACTTTGTTCATGGTGAGTTTTAAAATTATGACAAATTGTGTTATTTCTTAACTACAGAGACTGATTTGAAATCGTGTTTTTGGGCAGGTTGATGCATAAAAGAATATGCGTTTGCTTAAACACATCACTCAGGTTGTTTGCACACGGCTCTCAACATGGAGGTGGCTGACAGCGTGAACAGTGCTAACAATGGAAACTGTGCTAACGGAGCTACACTTATAACGATGCCATCCTGATATCAGGGGTATTTTCTCTGCTCAGGACACCAGTGCTCCACCATATCTTTACATAGCAAATAGTTGTTTGCAGCTACATTCATGCTTTTAATATTGTTTAGAGCTGCTTTTAAAAAAAAGTAATTTGCAACTTCCTGTCTCCAGGATTCTTCGAGGAGCACCTGAAGGCACCATATTCGACACGGGCTCGGTGTAACCGGGAGGTGGGAGGAGGAAGGAGGGGAGGGAGGAGTGTTTGGTGACAGCTCGCGGGGACACTCCCGCCGTGACAGCAGCAGCAGCAGCAGCAGCGCCGGGGTTGTGCAGCTCTGACACCGTATGCACTGCCTCCTCAGCGGTGGCTCAAGTGTCTCGCAGCCTCTCCGCCAGTTTCCGACGGAATAACTTCTCATACAACTCAATGAGCCGGTTGCCTGTTGTTCTGCCCCAGACTGCCGTGGCTTTCCGCGTCAGAGCAACAACAGAGATGTAAAGCAAGTTGCACTGCCGCATCTTCCTCTTGATATGCTTCTGACATAACGAGGAGCCAAGAAGTGACAGAGGTATTTCGGCATTCTTTTGCGACTTGTTTATGTTGGTGTGCCGCCGCCATACGCTGTTGACGCTACCGTAATAACACAGACACAGCGCGAGGAGCCCTGTCAGCGGTGACAACCCCCTTGTTATGATGTCTATAAGTCGCAACGTTGGATAGTATGTTGTTGGAGTTGTTTTAAATGTAGAATATGAAGCGAAATGTCCATTGAAGTGCAGCTTCATGTGCTTATAAGCAAAGGCAAAGCAGGCGGATGCGCATTAGCAACTCAGGAAGGAGACAACTTTGAACGTTTTGCACCTAAAATATAGTGCTGACCCTGCGCCTCACCTGCTAGGTAAATAGTCCCAGTACACATACACTACATGTTTAAATAATACACCTATAAAAACATGTCAAACCAGGCAGAGTTTGCACTTTAACACTCAATTAGTGGCTTTTGTAACGCTCTGCTTTATTAGATAGATGCTAATACACCTACGTCACACTGCAGCTACGTCACAGGGGTTAATTAGCACGGAGCAGCAACAGGTGCGTTCACCTGTGATGTCGAGGCGCGCTGCTCTCAAGCGTTAAAATGTTTATCAAAACGTCCTTCAGGACATGTATGTATTTATGAGGCAGCTCATCTCAGCTGTGAGAGCGACCAGCTGACCTCATAACTTATTGATGGCCCCCAGGATGCAGAATGAAGCAGCTAAACATCACTGCACAGGTGCTGATGGATAGTTTCTGATCTGTCCTTCGGACGAGGTGACTTCTCTTCACTTTGTTTGTCTCTGCTTTATTGTTTGGGGATTTAAAAACACTGTGCACTCGCCTCTGATATGATGCAGTGAAACTTAGTCACACACATCACAGTGTTTTACAGCAGTGTAGTCATCATGACAACAAGGAAAGTCTTCATCATGAGATAAAGTCCTTGTTTTCTTTGTTTATCAGGTTGAAACTTTTTAATGGAGTCTTTTTGCACCCAGCCTTTAGGGTGCTCAACAGAAACAGGCTTAGATAATACTGTAGGGGAGAGCGGGGTCAGCTGGGACATTTTTGTGTCGACATGAAGTAACCCTTCCATTACTCTCAGACTACTTGAACAGCAACGAAAATAATTTGATCCCTAGCAGATAAAGGTGTCTGCTAACAGAGCCCACCCAAACATGAAAGGCACAATTTTGTGAAATGTACAAGGAGTTCATTTTCCCCAAATTCTGCCTCCTCAGGATGGTTGGAACACCTTGTTCTGGGCTAAAAATAAATCATTTAAATTAAAAAGCAGTCTAAATTTGGACACTGTATACTGACAGTGCCACTTATTAACACATTTTGTTCAGAAAAATGAAGAAGTAAAATGATTATATTTTCATAAATTACTGAGATATGGAAGTTGGCTGTCTTCTGAGTCATCATTTCAGTGGCACTGTTCAGCTTGAGGCCTTTATATACTCCATAAGAACAGAGAAATTTGTTCTCATTCTTTTCTCGCAGCCCTGGTTTGGGAGTTCTTGCAGCTTGTTCTTGACACATCAACTGGGCAGAACTTTTTTTATTGTGTGGTGTCCGAGAACTATTGTGTGATTGGTCAGGAATTTTATGTGGGCGTGGTTGATGCAGAAAAGTGCGTGTGACGTATGCGACAGTATAGTATGAAATGTCCTGGCCAGAACGAAATTTGTTCTTGTTCTTGCTACCTCGAGAAAAAGAACAAATTTCTCTGTTCTTGCGGAGTATGTACAGGGCTTTAATGTGGGTACTATAGGCAACATGTGGCCCATAGGATTATGTAGGCTACCGAGTTTGTTTCATTTGGCAAAATAGAGTGAAAAAAAGCAACTTGAGAATTTAAAAAAATAAAATAAAAATTGTTGAACTCTACACGTTTTGCTCGGGATGAAATGTAGGCCTCTATGACGTTCACACAGTAAACATTTTCTCAGTGACTTCCCAGTGTGTCTCACTCAGTTAGCAAAAGTCATTGTCTTGTTTTTGTCTACATTTTGTTAATTGCCTATAAACAATACTGTCCCAACTATTCCAGGGTGAGCAGACACACTTTGGACTCCTGTGCAACTACCAATGAAAATTCAGACAGCTAACACCATCACAGTCTGATAGGGCAGAAAAATATCTTTCCAATGATATGTTTTTTTTGTACGTGGCGCAACTAAAACAGTACAGTAGAAGAAAAATAACAAAAGAGCCAAAGATTTACTTACACTGTGTTTATTTCACAGCTGTGAATACTGAGAGGAATTGCAGAGGGTCTTCACTTTGATACTGAAAGTGAAGAGTGTGGCTGAGTATGAGTATAACTTGCTAAAAAGGCACTGTCCCAACTATCCCAACCGACCCCGCTCTGCTCCCACATCCTTCACCCAGTGAAAAAGATGAAAATGATAAGTCATTCGTGAGGAAAATATCTGCTTTTGATCATCCACTGTCAGAGGCAGATATGAGGTCAGAGGTCTGGATCAGCTGAAGCCCCCTGAAGCTGGTAATGATACATTTTGTGCAGTTGACTAGTCTTTTTGGCTTCGGAGCGCTTCGGCTTTAACTGAGTGCATTGACCTAGATATATGTACAGTAAGCAGCAACCACAGATCGGTTAAATAGACCTTTTTCCACAGCAGACGTTTTGACTTGTCAGAGCAGGAAAGGCACAGGTGAGACAAATTTTGTTAACGATGGCTCGATTCCATCAAGTGCTCCAGTAAGCCGTGACAGTGAGCCAACATGCACAATACCAAGACCCTGGAAATAGCTCATCTAAATGGAATACAGCCATCATTAATGTTATTAATTACACCTGGGGCACTTGGGGCTTACTTTCCTATATCAGGACGGGGATCATCCTTTATTAAAAGAAAGGAATATTGCTGTTCCAATGATAGATGACTCATGATGCAGGGGTTCTTGAACAACTGATTTTTATCTAGCTAGTTAATTTCATTATAAAGATTTGGGTTTGATAATAGTGATGGTAGACCAACACATATTTCTTATTAGGCTTATACAGTGTAACTGTTTGATAGAAAAATAACAAATCCAGGGGCTCTAACATTTTATTTATTTTACCAACCATCTTTTTTTAATTATTACACAGCTAGAGTAATTATTAAAGGGGTTTGAAGCTTTAGGCACAATTTAAAAAAACATAACAAATATGCAAATTAAGTCTACACACTTAAATAAATGCTAAGCCAATTAGATACATGTCATTAGAGACGTTCAGATACCATTTTTTCCTTGCCGATTCCAATACCTGAGCTAGCATTGTCAAAAATATTGATGTATCAATTCTAAATATTTGAAACCGTTTCAATACTAATTTCCTGCAGTATCGATACACCTGTACCAGCTGCACTTTCTCTCCTTCTCTTATTTTTAATGTTTACCATAGTCATTTGCTGCTCTCTGCTGCTGTCCAAGAAACAGCTAATATTTAAATTAAAAAATACATTTGATACCCTCAATGTCAGTTTTCCCTGCAGTATCAAAATTGATGTTTTTAAGGTACTGTATAGAGGATAGAAATTCCAGTATCGTGACAACATTAACCTGAACTTGTGTATCGAGTACCAATCCGATACCTTTGCGTTAAAAGATTAATAGCAGTACTAACCTGTTTGCATGTGAAATTATTGATAACATTGCTGTAAGGCATAGCTCAGGTCAAACCCTTCATAAAACAACAAAAACAAACAGAATGAATATCACATAAGTTGCTGAATTGCTGACATCATGCTAATGGCTAACATTACGTTATGTACTGGAAATCAATTCTTATTGTCCCCTCTGAGACAGTGGCTGCACATGCGACCTGCTGTGTAGGGTACTGTTTTAGAGCGGCCAAGGAAAATTGATATTCAGTAACACTGCTTTTCCGTGAAATCGAAAAAAATATTTTTCTGAATTTTATATTCATATTTATTAATAAATGACATGGTATTGGGATGTTGCATAGACTCACATACTTGGCAATACCCGATCCAGCATTTTAGGCAGAACTCGAGGCACTGGTATCAGTATCCAAACAACTCATGTTGATCTCTCTTATCTCCAGCTAATTGACGTTACCAAGATTAATATATACGGTATTTTTCTAAATCTTTTTCTTTCTGTTTTGTAAAGTAGATATTTTATCATGAACTACAGACAACAACAGTGCCTTGATGTAAGACAACCTTTGATAGGGTATCTACTGAACTTTCCCTTGAAGTTTCTGATGAAGATTTATATCAAAAGTATTTCCATCTGTACAGTATATCATCTAGCGACAGTTCAGCCAACATTTCCTTATTATCTCATGTGCTCATCAGCCATAGAAACCAGCAGTTGAGGAAGTAAATGCAGACCAGTGTGTATCTGGGAGAGATGAATGTGAGAATAAATCTATGAAGCCTTTGTGTGCACTCCACCTGTCTAACTCAGCCCTTTCCCTGCTTTATTCTCCTCCATCTTGCTCTTACTTTTCAAGGCACTGCAGAGGAAGATGGAGGTCCAGAGTGGTGTTCAGCAGCCGGAGCCCCGCCCTTTGGGCTCTCCTCGGTCAGGGGCCAATCAGGAGAATGAATTTGACGACAGACAGACGGATGCCAGCGGCAGGCCCTCTGCTGACAACCACAGTAAGGATGCACAGCCAGCAAGCCAGAAGGACGACAAAAAAGTAAGTTACAGACTCCAACTGCTGCACATCTGCAGCCGCTGTGCTGTATGTGTGTATGTGGGTGTGTCTGTGTGTGTGTGTTATGAGTGATGGGATCCTGTTGAGCTGTTCTGGGTGATAAGTTCCGTTCTTTCATAGACATACTCTCACTCATTCACTGTTATCTCTTGGGGTGTTGAAAAGCTCAGTTGCAATGCAGTTTGCATGTCTGGTGATGTCATGCAGTAAGGAGCATAGTAACTACAGAGAGGTATAAGTTATCCTGCGCTGGAAGGACCTGTTTGCTCACCAGGGTTGTTGCAAGAAAAAGTGAAACTGTAGGTACTTTGGTGGTTTCAAAGGAAGTACGTAATGTGTTGTCATGTTGCCATGAAAACCGTTCAGCACACACTACAAACCACAGTTATGATGTGCACATTTATAATGGCTTAGTATACTTGTGCAGTCTCTTCGTGTGAGTGCTGATTCTCAAACATATCAACCCTCTGCCATCTTGGAGCCCTCTGCACGTCCAAGAGTGACAGTAAAATCCTCGCTGGCTCTCCTCCATCTCAAGGATGTCAATCATGCTTCTCTGGCAGGAGCCAGAACCTCTTTCCGTCAATCAGCCTGAGAGGCTCTATAGGCCTTGGAGCAGAGAAGAGATAAATAAACACAACAGATATACAAAAACATTCACTAGATGACTGGACTGACTGCTACTGGCAGCTCTGAATGGGATGCTTGTCATGGCTTGCTCTATCAATTTTGAGTCCTCTGAGCAGACTTTGAGCAAACAGTAATCGAAAAAACCCTTCAGGGTCTTCATCTTGGCAAGGTAAAAGAGCTTTTGAAGCATTTAGATGACATCAAAAACTCCTGAAAACGTGAAATAATATAATTGTCTTAGATGTGGTGGCAGCTTGTCAAAGCAGGAAGTTGGCACCCTGGCAAGGGGTGTACTCTTGGTTGTATGCAGTGTGTTGTTGTGGTTGTTTTTTTTACCAATTCGTCATTCAGTCCGTAGCAGAGTTAACCATGTACAGAATAGAGTGCTGCAGGGGTGATGTTTTTTTGTAGGCCGACATGGAAGTTAACATCTCCCTGGTTCCTTTGACAAAAAGCCAGTCAGGTTTTTCCATTGCATTTTGGATTATTGCTGAAATAAGGTCTGTGACAAAGAAGTTAAAATGCAATTGGCAGAAGAAAAACGCAAATGTTAGGCTATAAACAAACTACAGTATGGTTGCGTGACTTAATGTCGCTACCACAACGAGGATGTTAAGCCCTGTTTGGTGTGATGACGTTCTGTATTCTCATGTAGCCATTAGTAACTGCCTTTTTAAAGACACCTAAAGGCTTCAGAGTTCACAAGGGGGATATTTACTGATGTATTTTACGTCTCAGAACAAGACATGAAAGTCTCTTAATCACAGACCGTATTTCAGGCATCTAACCAAAAACCCATTCAAAAACACATTGACTTTGAGAGTAGGGACCACAATGTATGTTTGAGACCAGTGTTTCTGCTGGTAACATATTGCCTTTAGTAATAGTAGCTACTGGGCGTAACATCAGCTGTATGAGTACGAGAACTGTAAGCAGAGGAAGAAGGAGTAAGAAGGCACTTGAATTCAGGAGACAGATGTGGCCAGATATGCAATGCCAAACTGCAGTGATATGTTGCTTTTTCACCGCCCAAAAATGTCCATATTTTGATAATGTTTTCTATCAAAAATCTGCATGCACAGATTCATGAAATGCAACATTTATTGGCAGTCATACTGAAGGTTGGAGGTGCAATGATGTTTTGCAGCAGCCTCCTAAAAGGAATATATTCTCAGCTTGTGGAAACTGTATCGCTATCGAGTTAATGAAAAATGACCAGTGGCCGATTTGGATACTCAGTTTTCCCTTCACTGTCAAATAGTTAGTGTTTTAATAGTCAGATGAATACAAAACATTTTAAGCTTTTCATGCCTGCCTTTAGTTACACTGAACAAAAATATAAACGCAACACTTTTGTTTTTGCTCCCATTTTTCATGAGCTGAACTCAAAGATCTAAAACATTTTCTATACACACAAAAGACCATTTCCCTCAAATATTGTTCACAAATCTGTCTAAATCTGTGTTAGTGAGCACTTCTCCTTTGCCGAGATAATCCATCCCACCTCACAGGTGTGACATATCAAGATGCTGATTAGACAGCATGATTATTGCACAGGTGTGCCTTAGGCTGGCCACAATAAAAGGCCACTCTAAAATGTTCAGTTTTATCACACAGCACAATGCCACAGATGTCGCAAGTTTTGAGGGAGCGTGCAATTGGCATGCTGACTGCAGGAATGTCCACCAGAGCTGTTGCCTGTGAATTGAATGTTCATTTCTCTACCATAAGCCGTCTCCAAAGGCGTTTCAGACAATTTGGCAGTACATCCAACCAGCCTCACAACCGCAGACCACGTGTAACCACACCAGCCCAGGACCTCCACATCCAGCATGTTCACCTCCAAGATCGTCTGAGACCAGCCAACGGGAAAGCTGCTGCAACAATCGGTTTGCATAACCAAAGAATTTCTGCACAAACTGTCAAAAATCATCTCAGGGAAGCTCATCTGCATGCTCGTCGTCCTCATCGGGGTCTAGACCTGACTGCAGTTCCTCGTCGTAACCGACTTGAGTGGGCAAATGCTCACATTTGATGGCGTCTGGCACGTTGAGAGGTGTTCTCTTCACGGATGAATCCTGGTTTTCACTGTTCAGGGCAGATGGCAGACAGCGTGTGTGGTGTCGTGTGGGTGAGCGGTTTGCTGATGTCAACGTTGTGGATCGAGTGGCCCATGGTGGCGGTGGGGTTATGGTATGGGCAGGTGTATGTTATGCGCAACGAACACAGGTGCATTTTATTGATGGCATTTTGAATGTACAGAGATACCGTGACGAGATCCTGAAGCCCATTGTTGTGCCATTCATTCACGACCATCACCTCATGTTGCAGCATGATAATGCACGGCCCCATGTTGCAAGGATCTGTACACAATTCCTGGAAGCTGAAAACATCCCAGTTCTTCCAGCAACTTTGCACAGCCATTGAAGAGGAGTGGACCAACATTCCACAGACCACAATCAACAACCTGATCAACTCTATGCGAAGGAGATGTATTGCACTGCGTGAGGCAAATGGTGGTCACGCCAGATACTGACTGGTTTTCTGACCCCTCCCAATAAAGCAAAACTGAACATTTTAGAGTGGCCTTTTATTGTGGCCAGCCTAAGGCACACCTGTGCAATAATCATGCTGTCTAATCAGCATCTTGATATGCCACACCTGTGAGGTGGGATGGATTATCTTGGCAAAGGAGAAGTGCTCACTAACACAGATTTAGACAAATTTGTGAACAATATTTGAGGGAAATGG
>NC_065527.1:23130235-23151681 GCF_006386435.1 Epinephelus moara
GCTCTCTCTCTCGCTCTCTCTCTCTCTCTCTCTCTCTCTCTCTCTCTCTCTCTCTCTCTCTCTCTCTCTCTCTCTCTCTCAAGTGGATCTTCATGCAATTGGTTCCAACAATTGGCTTTAAAAAGTTGTATCAGACCTCACTGTTGTTGTTTTTAAAGCTCACATTGACAACACATGTCTGCTCGTATTGTCTCCTGACGCATCAGAGCGTAACATCCTTATGGTACGCAACTTACAATAAAAGCTGTCGTGATGATTGTTGCTGCCGGAGAAGCTTTAGCACACTGTTTGTGTTGAACTGAGGCATTTGTCTGTCTTTGGTTGTTGGTGGTACATTGTGAAGCAATGAGGCATGAAGGCGTTAGCCTCTTCAGGTTAAGTGAGAGATTCTCAAACTAGCTCACAGAAGCAACATCAAATATTTGTTTTTTAATATTACAGTAGGTGTCCCGGAGTGGTAGACACCACCCTACAATGGGCAACATGCCCCCACCAATGTTTTTGAACCTATGTGGGTGTAAGTGTGTGTGTAAGAGGGCGCAGGCCAATCCATATGTGGTTTTTCATTTTTGTGCTCTTTGTTGATTAATTAGCAGTTGAGTCAACACCTGCTGCAGTTTACCGAGGGTGGCCCTGGGAGTGTGTGTGCCGTGACGCTGCCTGACCAACCGGTTGGCAGGCCGGCTCCTGCTGCCATGGTGTCATCGATTAGTCTGGAGAGTTTATTCATCAAGGTGTCATCTGTGGAAGTGGACCGGTGTTTTTGTCCTTGTTAAAGGGTGCTTGCCTCTGGCCTGCCCTGTTGTTTATTAGTGATACATCATGGAGAATGAAGTGGCACAGTCTGACCCGTGGGCTCAGGCTCAGAGCTGCCATGGCATACCAGGTCATTCACAGTGCAGTCAGCTGTTGCTTAAAGGATGTCAGCTGGTGAAAGTAAATTTATCAGCTTGAATCCCCAGACTGTCTCCAGACTCTGAAAACCCAGGGGCAAAAAAAATCTTAAGCTTTAAAATTCATTTCACTCTCAACAATGTACTGATGAGGTACCTCTCAGTGACCACTTAATCCCCAAATGCTCCTGGATGTGATGGTATCTGTAGAAACCTTGCTTATACTGGGGGTTTCATGTGTTGTGAAGCAAGCCAGTGATGAAAAGGAGCATGTAAAATTGGTCACTGAGTCCAAGCATGATGTTTTTTCTCATTTCATGTCATACTCCTATCACATGGAGCTTGGTTGATTTCTTTGTGTCAGTTGACTAGTATGCATAACTGTGAATCACAATCCTTTATTTAATATGTGACACCACATGACTCGCTGACTTTACTCTTATCTTGTATCAGTTTTGGTTGATGTGTGTAGCAGTGGCATTCAGGATATAAATAAAGTGTGAAAAACCTTAAAAAGTTAACTGAAAATTGAATTCTCACTTTTTGTGCCCGTACCAAGCAGCAACCTGCGGGGCTGAAAATTGAAGCCAACGTGTAAGTGCCAAAAATTGCAGCTCCTCGAATGGCCACTAGAGGCTGGCCCTAAAAGCGAGTCAATCCCCACTGACCCCTATGTTAAGATGCTCAACTTTACAGCAGAATTATTGGCTGTCTGCCAAGCATCTCCTCAGCTAATTTGTCAGATCCACCCCTTGCTCCTCCGCAACTCCACCCTCCCGTCCAATTGTGGTCACCTTGGGTCACATCTGGCTCCAAAAAATCCACCCTACCCCCCTGGTGAGTTCGGTACTTTTTGCAAGCTCTCTTGGCTTTTTCAGACCAATAAATACAGAATCGAAACTCACTCAAGTGTTGAGAAAAGTAATCTTGTTGCACCTATTTTCGTTAGTAAACAGAGAAATACAACTGTACACCTTTTGAATTCAAGTTTTTCTTCGTCATGGTACCAAGACATGCTTCACTGCCTTGTTAATGCAACTTAAAACATATGTCATTCAAACTCGACTGAAACAAAATAAAACTCACCCAAACCATCTTGGTCACTCTTGTTAGTCTAATTAGTTAGTCAACTGTTCCAACAGTCAGTAAGTCCCGTTTGGTCAAAATAAATTCTTAAATCACTGAGTCAGCTGTAACAAACATGCTGTTAACCGGCTGACCGGCAGTTTACAGTCCTCCACCACTCAGAGCTGTGGCGTAGGTCCATTCAGCTGCTTGTTCCACCAGTAGAGGCAGGGGGTTGACCTCTAGTAGCACGTGTTGATCATACATGTGTGACTTTAATAGGGAGAGGAATAGCTGTATATATGACGGTATTGAAAGTCATACCATCTGGATTTCCAAATACTCTGGTGTACCGCAATATTGGCATACCACCCAAGCCTAGTAGCAAGCTGGGCTAACTACTTTTATTCTAGCTAGTAAACGTGACTGATTCTACTAGAAAACACTGTGTTGATCCCACAGTTCCCACAGTGGGGTCAGACCCACTACTCATTTTTACTGAATACAGGTTGAACGCATCATAATGTAACTCAGTGCATTCTCTGTTAGAGGTTCCTGGGGAAGATCCCGGTTCATCCCAAATACATTTTGTATTGTCCCTGGCACAGTGGAACGCTTTTAGTTTTGAGCCCTGCTTTTTAGCTTCATTTTATTTGCCCATAAGCCAATGGCAGTCAAAAAGGCAAATATTGGGCAATACTGATGTTAGGCTGATAAATCATTGCATCCCTATTTAGAATTTGGAAAAAAATCTCTGTTTCGATCCCCTCAGCAACCATGTTATATAGAAGAATACTCAGGGGAGATCAAGTATTCCTTTAAGGGCTGAGCGGAAGGCCTTAAAGCTGACCCTGCACTTTAACCTCAACATAACCCCTAATCTTTCGCTCCACTCTGACCCTGTGTTGATCTGTGACACTATGTGAACTGCAGTACATGACCTCTAAACCACCCCAAGGGATTATTCCTGGTAGCATCCCCTCCCATGATACCATCAGTTTGTGCTCATTATGCTGCAGTTAGCTTTGTTGAAATCTCAAAGCATCAGCCGACCACCACTGATGATGAGCTACATTGCTGATTTGAAATATTGCACTAATTGGTGTCATAACAGCCTACTGACCTTTAACTCATTAACTGCACTGGAAGCAGAAATAAGTCGGCGAGCACAAAGCCTATGGCCGCACGTAGGAGTTAACTTGCTGATCCTGCAGTTTCTATAATTGTTCTCTATTTTAACAGTGTGTGTGTTTATGTCTGTGCTTGTGTGCTCTGTTTCTACCCACAGTTTCCTTTTCATCTCTCATATGTATGTAAAACCGACTGATCTATTCCTCGCTGTGGTAATTTGTGTTTTCTTTCCATTAGAAATGAGTCATTGGGGATTGAGCTTTTAGGCGTGGAGTGGAATAGTCGTACCAGTGATTATTGCTGTTATATTTGATTACACAAATGAGAAACATTCGGGAACAGAGGAGGCAAATTATATTAAACTGCTCTGACTGGAGCTTTTGTGTGCACTTCCAAATGAGCGATCAGAAAATTAAAATCTGTGCAGATGTTATTTAGTCAGGATTTCAATGAATTTCATGTTTGTTAACCAATAAGATCAACTTGTGTGAGCTCAAGTCAGATAAGTGGAACTTTCTTGACTTTGTGATGACTTGTTGTCCAGATGCTCTCGGAGCATTTGCGTAATTGCTTCTCACTCATCATGACTTTAAAGTTAACTGGAAAAGCAGATGGCTTCTCACCTTGCTAGGCAATTTGGCTTCGGCAGCAGCGTGACAGGTTGGGATGTGATTCACTCTGATTACTATTTTTTTTTTTTGTCTTTTTATAAAGCTTCATAAGTTATGTTGCCTGTAAACTCTGAAACTGGGCAGCAGTTATGCTATTGAAGAATTTTCTCACCTAACTTTATATAACTGTTATTTGGTCAGTATCCAACTATTTTTGCTGTAGGTTGCACATGATGTGAATAAAGATGTCATGCAAAAATGGGAAGTAATAAAATAAAATGAACAAAAATGTGTGCCAGGGAAACTTTTTGTCTTCTTCATCAGCATTGCTGGAGCGAGCAGAGTGCAGCGAGTTGAGGTAAATATGGACAGACATCCTGAACACCACCTCCACAGCCCCCCTCGTCCTCCACTCTACAGATTACCTCGGTGGTAGCTAGCGGGGCCCAGATAATTACCTTGTGTTATTTCTCCTCCCACACTTTGCTTTTGAAGTCGTGGCTGCCTGGCTGCCTAGGTGCCTCAGCTCTAATAGCATCCCGGCATGCCATCGATCCCACACCCCTCCTCCGGATATGAATTGGTAGTGGAGGTGGGCTGATTGGTTGTGCAGGGAGCAGTCCAGGAGTCTGCCCCAAGCCTCTGCACATTTACTAAAGCACAGGTTATTCAATATTCCAGTGTGCTTGATCATGGAAAACAGCACAATGCACAAATTACTGTAATATGCACATTAAACTGCAAATTACAATGTGCTTTTGCAAGCAGACAAATTGAGAACTGGCACCTCATCAAATACTGTACATTTACAGATGCATTATACAGATGCAAATAGCAGCCTTTTTTTTTACTGCAACAAATTGAACCTGATAAAACCAAATGATTTCTTATGTGCAGCGTCCAGCATGGCAGTTCAAAACCTCTTCAATATTCGGGACCTTTAAAAAGCCCTTACTGCTCCGTTTTGTTGAGAAAATTAATGGCTTCTCTGCTCAGCTGTGTCAGGAAAGTAAAATAAATTGTAGCTGTAATAGTTTTAGATATGCTGTGATGTCTTAATCCTTTGACAGCGCAAATATTCACTGCCATGCACCAGCCTATTTCAAGGAAAAATGCCTTTGGAGACGGTTGCTTTGCAGAGAGGTGAGATGTAACTTAAGTGTGACGGCAGAGAACTGCAGGCAGAGACAGTCTGACTGTATGTGTGTGTAGCTTATGTGATAATCTCATTACTGTAATGCTATCCTGAGCTTTATTGGCAGCTCACTTTTTAAAGCTAATACACGTACGATATTTAAACAATTCTGTCTTGATTTTACTGTGTGGTCTTTATGTGGCGCCTGTGCTTTTCCTGCTATGACAACTCAAAAACGGCCTTTATTGTAATCAACATTTCTTCCACTAGTATCACAGACATACTGCATTTCATATACAGACAAAGAGAACATAAAGATCATGTTAAAAGCATCTCTGAACATAAAGTCTAAGTATGGCCACATATCATCAGACATCTTGAAGAAACCTCTGCAGAGTGCTACTTTTGCAAAACCGTAATGAAGCACGGCAGGAGCCCGACTAAAATATCCAGGCACGAGTTGAGGTGATGCAGCATTTTCATCAGCAGCACCCAACGTGTAAACAACTGACTGTTACTGACCAGCCTTGACTGAGCTCGGAAAGTTACCAGCCATGACTAATAAGTTCTCAATAAGGCACGAAGAAACACCACTTGAAAGCAAGCACTGTATAGACAGTAATTAAAAGAATATTCTGTCATGTTGTTTGACAGTCGAACTTGTGCTTCTCTCACACTGTAGGGAATTTGCTGCATCCCTCTCAGGTGAGGTGAGGTAAATATATCGTCTCTGGAGTGTCCAGAGAAGGAGGTAATTGGGTTAGCTTCTGGTTTGGTGACCAAGGTCAAGCCTTAGTCCATGATCTTGTGTATTAAGGACGGATGATCATTAGTGAGAAGGTGAAAGAGCATTACAAATTGATTTTTTCTTAATCCTTTGCTCTATTTGTGAGCGCTGCATCGATGCCTGTACTGTAAACTTTAGCTTGCCAAACACATGTAGCCTTGTAGGGACAGTGAGATGCACTTAAATGCAAATGGTACCTCTGCACAAATAGTAAATGTGGAACATTTTGTTTTGTGATTGCTCTTTACAGAAACTGTACAAGATTCTTTAGCAACAGTATAGACAGTAGGAAATGCTAATCAGCGCGATTGGTTTTGTGTCTGGCTCTGGCTATTTGTAGCTTTTATTTGTGTTCCTGCTTACTATTTTAGTCCATCGGCTCTTTTAATCTGTCAAACAAAAGAAGAGAGGATGATCAAGCATGTCAAACGTGTATCATGTAGTCATGTAGCAAGACACAACCTCTTTTAGCGGCTCTATTTATCTCTCATCAGTGCGTTTTACTTCTCTGTTCAAAGCATACTCTTGTTATAAACACAGACGGCACATGGGCACTCGCGCGCGCACAGCCACACACACACACACACACACACACACACACACACACACACACACACACACACACACTGACACACTACCAGCAGATCACAGGGACCTTATTAGCTGCTGTCACAACACATTTATCCCTCATCTGTTTCTGTGAGCTGTCGTGAGCAAAAGGTTGCTCTGTGCCGCAAAGTGGCAAAGTGGGCTCCTCACTGTGTTTTTCATTCTCTCTAATGGAGAGCGATGGCATTGGCCCCGGCCATCTCTATCTGTGGCCCTGTCCAAACAGGGCTGATTTCTGCCCGAAAATAGCCCTGCTGTCTGCTCGCCTTAGTTGCCGGGCCCGCTGAGAGTAAGTTAAGGGGATCAGTGCTCGCTGGAGTGTGTGGCTCAGTGGTAAGACACGGTACTGGTGACACATTGCTTTGATGGGATCACCGACCGCTCCTAATCCCCCCTCGACACAGATGACCTAAGGGGCTCATTGGACTCAGCAGAGTCACCAGTCATGACTCCAGTCCTGCCTGACTTTAACATCCTATCCAGTTGACCTTCAGCCCCTTACACTCACAAATGGCATATAAACAGCATCCAGCTTTTTGGTTGACAGGTGCTCACGGTGTCTGTCTCCAAAAAAAAAGTCACCTTTGAGATTTGTGGTGGAGGTTGCTTTACATGTGCTTGTGTGGGCAAATATGCACAATGTGTGTTGACAGAAATCACATTGTTGTTTTCTTTTCTAAATATAATGCAAGCTGTTTTAGGATACATCAAAGCAGACTTTTTTCATGAGCCATAAACTACTGCTGTTGTTATGCATTTAGTTGGTTCATAATGAAATAGTTGTTGGATGTGCAACTTGATTTGTAGGCCAGCAATTTGGCATGGGAACATAAGCATGAGAACACCCTGTTTAGAAGGCCATCTGGAAAATCCTCTGCTGTGATTAAAAAAATTTCAGCCCCTTGCATTTTCATTTTTTAATGAATTGTGCACCCCGTGGATGTTTGCTGTGTGTCTGCCATGCCGGGGCTGCGTAGAGGCATGTGTGTTGTCGGGGGTTTGTGTCTGACTCAGTGTCAAGGCTGGGAACTGTTCACTCTCTCAGTTTGTGATGACTTGGCAGCACAGGAAAGGTCAAGGAAGACTTGTGCAGAATTGCCAAATGTGCTAGAGTAGCAGTAGTCAATCGCTGCCTTCACAGGGTGGAATTTTTTATGGGAGTTTTATATGTTGCCAGAAAATATGTTTAATGTTCTCATTTCTGGCTACAGACTGCACATTATGTGGCTCTTAAAGTCATAAAACTGTTATGTACAACATGCTCAATAGGCAATTGTTTGTGGTGGAATTACAGAAGCAGAATATGCAGCTCAGCAATCAGTGTCTGAAAGGGATTGTTAGTGGCATACATGTTTTACTAACTCAAATAGTATTTGGCTTGTGTTTTGTGGCCATTCTGCATAATGAAAGGGGATCTTATCAGTCACTGGTTTCACAAGTGCCCCATGTTTTAATCTTCCAAGCTTCTTGGGAGGAGCCCTGACTGTATACTGCTTAGTCCGACTCAGTCTCTCTCCGTTGCTGCTGCTGCGTCTGCCCTGCACTGGTGAGTCTCATTACTGGCCAGCCTAACGATTCAAGTTTGTTCATCTGGAAACTAAGTCTGTTAAAACAATGGGGAGGTGTGTGATTGTGTTCATGTGGCTTGACTCCTGGCTACATTAGCCGTTAGCTTGGAGAAAACGGTCCCTATGAAAGTGTATTGCTGACAAGAAATGATTTGAGTCACTCAGGGATCGGGGTTACGTCATTCACCGAGTGATTCGTCACGCGGTAGGCAGTCCCTCCCTGCACCATGGCTGCCTTGCGACTCGTGAGTGATTCATCGTTCGCATGGACCAAATCGGCAGTTCCACTCTCGGCCTGCACGCTCGCTGCTGAGTTCAACTGAACAGAGAAATGAACGAATCAGTTCCGGAAGGGATTCAGTTCAGTACGTTCACTCAACAGATTCGTTCTTTTGAGCGATTCGTTCACAAACGACACAACACTACTCTGCTAAACTATGATAATTGCGGCGGTCGTCATGCGGGGGCTGGTTGAAAATCAGCAAACTATCCCTTTATTAGGAGCGGGAATCTTTGGGAACTTTGTGATTCAATTCAAAATAGATTCCCAATTGAGTGAATGGGAAAGGGGGCACAATTTTCAGTCTCTTACTCTAGTTTATTGTATGTTAAACCATTCACTAGTGTCCTGCCTTTTGTGAAGATGAATTACATGACTGGCTAATACATGGCTAACTCTGGTGTGTACGTGCTGTCAACTGTCCAGGTGCTGCACTGCTTTCGTGGTTGTGTTATGCTAAATTTGTTGCGTCAACATCATGTTATTAACTAACATTTGCAAAATAGATTTGTGACATTTTTCAATAATGTCAAATTCTTGTTTGCATCACAATGCATCCAAGAATCCACCCCCCCCCCCCCCACCCCCCCCCACCTCTAGGCGTTAATACAAATGTACAAATTAATGAACACGTTACCGCAGGAACTGGTTTTGTATTATGCCAAATACAAAAACACATTTAACTTATAAGAAATCCTTTCTGCCATTTTTCTAAAGAATAAAAAATGATATTGGTTGAAAGAACGTAATAGACAAAAAGCTTTTGCAACCAGTTGCACAAATGAAGGGAAAGAAACAGAGACTGCTTGGCTTATTTTCATATTAGTCATGCTATCAAACTGCTTGTACTTTTGATTTGCCTACAAAAACATATTGTTTTGTTTCCTCCACTCGGAGCCTGGTTTTCTAGCTCCAGTCAAACTCCAGTAAGTGTGGAAATTGAGGGTAGATCAGATTCAGAATTGGAGGCAGCTGCTGATGCCATTTTATTTGTATTTTTCTTGCATATGGAAATGATTCGTACACTCATTATATTCAGGAGATTGTGCCACCATATCACTTACATTTATAAATCACGCTTATTCTCATTTCCCGTAAAGTCAGTGTCTGTATGACTAGAATTCTGCATAGACCAGCACTCTCTACCCTGAAGAAAATCCAACCTCAGACAAGTTGTTAAATGATAATGACTTAATTTCACTGTAAGTATGAAATGTCCTGACACAGGATAATAGTATTTTTCAGGACATCTTTGAGACAAGAGCGTCCACATGGGAGGATGACCTCAGCTCTGTTCTGTCTGCTCTGACAGATGCTGCACTGTTTAGTCGTGACACATGCATTCAAATATTTCCATTTGGACAATCTGTTTCCACTCGGAAATGTCGTTTGATTAATTATAATCAAGCCCTTACCATCAATATTTTCCAGTGTTTAGATGAGACTTGGCTTGCAGTCCTCATAACATCTTGAGGAAGCAGAAAGCAATATGACTTTTTTTTCTTTTTTTAGCTGCTTTACTGTTTTATTGAAAATTGATGAACAAATACTGCTTTATATAATCCTAACATATGAAAAACTAAATAAAAACCACAACATATAAAATTGTAATTCATTATATTGGTTTTAAAATAGAAAGTTGGACCTTTTATACACAACATTTAACAGGGTGTAATGATAGGAAACAAATGACTGTGACTTCACTGAGAAGTGTTGGTGGTGAGATATTGACGAGAGAAGATGTTTCACTTAATCCGGCACCGACAGACCGCAGTCCAAATGAATGTGCACACTGTAAATAAATCACGCACATTCTCACACACAAAAAACAGCAGTGGCAATGTTTCCTCTTAAGTCTTAGTGGGGTTTATTTAGTGATATATTCAAAACAATAATCTAATCAAGAGGGCCTCTGAAAATATTCTTCCAAGTAACAATAGTTTACAAAAGATTTTCTGTTGAATTTGAGATCACAATAATGTGGGGCAGGGTGCGCAAATACACATAAACAAGACAAGCTGCACTTCAGATGTTTATTTTATTTCATGGTTTTAATCAACCCAAAATATGTAAGAAATTAAAACCTGTAAATCCACAAATGATATAACATAGAATTAAATTAGTCCTTATTTTTATACACCAGACAATGAGATGAAATAAATATGTCATTTGAAACATTTTTGGTCTGTATTTAGTGGTAAACAAACAACACACTGGATATGCATTAGAATAACATTCTTCTGCTCAAAAAACAGATGCACCCAAATGTATTGTAGAGTTCGCAGATGTGCCTGGCTTGTGAAGTGGATGTGCTCATCTAGCTGGAAACTAAGTCTATACTTATAGAAAGCAAGCATCTCTGTACACAGAAGTCTTGTTTAGTTTAAGTTGCAGCAAACAACAGCCAGACAGTTTGCATATTTTGCAGCTGAGAAGAGTAAGTCAGTTAACACATCCATATTAGCTTCAGTTGCTACTATAAAGAACAACGCTAGCTACTAAAACTAATAAAGCTGGTGTGCAAGACAATTAACACAATCCACAGATCCTAACCTCCTCAACATTACTAGTAGGCTTCATTGGTGGTCAAAACATGATCCCTCACTGGCTTCCTGCACGTAAACACTGACTAAGTATACATGCACAAAAATTAAGGTTTTTGCTCTTATTCCAAAAAAGACAATATTCCTGTTAAGCTGTTTACGTGGTTAAGGAAAATTAATATTCCACTGATACTCCCATTTACATGCAGCCGTGAATGCACTGAGTAATTCGCCCTAACATGTCGTCTATTATGTCGAAATATAGATAAGTGAAACGGCTGCAGCCATTTTGCTTCTTGTCTTTTTGGACTTGTTGGACCGTGCAAACCTTCAACCACCTTCTTGAAAAGGTCAGCGTTGCTATATTTACAATACGATACGATACATTACGATGCAGTGCGATACGATATTGTACAATATGAAAGACCTTATTCACGCTGGGGGAAATTACTGTGCAGCAGATGTAATACAAAGTTGTAAGAGTGGAAATACAAAGAGTGCAATTCACAAAAAGATGAAAATGACCTAACAGTTGTAGACTTCGGTGGTATCTTTTGTTCATACCTTCTTGAAATGTCATTGGTGACAGCAGTAGTGTGTAGCACCCCACCCTAGACCGGCATATTTGTTCCATGAATGTGTTTTCCCATGAGGGCTCTCTCTGCTGTTGCAGGCCAGTTGTTTACAGTCCTGTAATGTCATCCCCACCACTGGCAGCCAATTGCCACGTTTGTTAGCTCAGGTGCCTGTTCCACCAGACTGCTCTCTGGTGGTGCGTGATGTGTCTTACATGCATCCTCAATACAGCCCTCTGTATGAGGTAGAGACTGGAGCATCGGTGTTTTTGATGGTATTGAAAATCATACTGTTAAGACTTTTAAATACCCTGGCATACTGTAAAACCATGATACCACCCAAGCCTAAACAGTAAGCAAAAAAAAAAAAAAAACTAGATCGCAGTAAGGTGCAAATAAGAGGGTTAAAAGAACCAGTTTCACCCTTTTGCTCTTATCCAAAAACCGGCTGATATCCAAGGCTTTCATAATGCCTAAACGTGGGTGTGTTTCTCCTTCTGACCAGAAATCTGGGCTTTTCTTCCGGGCACTCATCTCGACCGCAGCCTTGCAAACTGTTGGCCAGTTTGTGAACGACGCATCCATGATAACACTCAGAGCTGACGGTAAAAAGGAGAGAGGCCTTGGGCCTACAATTGAGACGAAATCTGAATAATACTTGCATATCCCACATTTCAAAATGCTACATTTGGAAAAAGGCCCAGTGCAGAATATCTAAACGGAATATGGAAGATGTCATATTCTGAATAATAGTGGAATATTAGTGTGCATTTAAATGTAATCACTGACTTCTAAATTTAGCCAAGGCCAAAACACCACACTACAGGGGACTGAATCTACTGGGCACACCACACAGTGAACATTGGCATTTATAGTGGATGTAATAGACATACCATCCCCAAGACCTATCTATAAAAATGGTGTTTAAAATCAGAAAAATTGTTTAAAGATGTCTCATGATATTTTTGGCCACATGTTATCGGGGTGAAAGCAAAGCAAACAAAGCTACCTTGGCAAAACTCTGGAGAATATATTTAAATTACCTCATTTCAACCTCAGGCCTCTGGTTCCCTATGCACCAGATGTAGAAATGTTTTTAATGTAAAAAAGAGGGTTTCCATATCTCATAAACTCTGCTAACACAGCGGGAAGTCTAGTTTCCAATATTACACAAGCTCCAACACACAACTGGAGTCCAGGCCAAGTGAGGTACATCTGTTGAGGTTTAAAACAAAGAGCCGAACACCGTGATGGCTGACTGGGTGGGTGATTGGCTGGTTGGTTGCTCAGCTCGCTGGGGCATCATTAGGGCACCCTACCAGCTCTGTGATAATAAGAGCAAACACCTCTATTATGTTCCCTGGGGCATGTAATATATATATTCACACCTTGTTAGACTGTGTGCCCAGCCCTATTAGTCTCAGCAGTTAGACCACGCCTGCCCACTCATTAACACCACCAATGGAGATATAAGGCAGTCATTACTGGAGTAGATAACGGTGAAATACTGTACTGGCTTTTAACGGATTGTGGAAATAAAAAGGCAAACCACCTAATATACCACGCTGTGCCGTGCCACAGTTGTGTCATGAAGATATTACTGTTTTAAAAGCTGTTAGCAAAGCTTGGCTGTTTGCAAGCACACAGGTCAGCCGACTGTGCCCTGTGATGGTGTGCAAATGAAACGGTAATAGAGGGTTTCATCACCACTACTAATTACTGAATGACAGTTCTCTCACCAGTGTGCGAGTGTCTGTGTGTGCATGTGTGCATGCCTATGTCTGTGTGTGATAAGCTTAATTAGATAAACTCCCATTACACTTAAAAGTGCATTACTGCTGCTCTTTTGTAAAGGCTATAATTAGAGCGCTGCAGAGAGTGAGTGGTAATTAAGTTATTTCTCAAGTATTATTAGTCTGCTTGTTATATGAGCCAATTGTATTTAAAAGGATCAAATACATATTTGACTTTATGCCAGTGCTTGGTTAACTTATAGATAATAAAGCAAAGAGATTTTACACAGTGCGTGATTAGAGTGTATGGCAATATACATCTCCTCCTCTTAAGGGATTTCTGTCTGATAAAATCCAAATATCACAATGGACAATTTCAGCCTGTTAAACTGCAGTAGCGAGCTGCAAAAAAAGAAAGTGACAACATGTACGACACGGGTATGCACACACATTTCTTGTCTCAGGCTCTCAGCCTGACTTGGCATTTTTGTGCATGTGTCATCCGATGCCTGCAGTAGCAGCAGCGTGAGCCCCAGATCCTCTGACTAATCCAGATTGCCTTCTAATCCCGATCACACTCTCCTCTTCCTGCCATTGACTCCATTATTCCTCTGCAGTTTTAAAGCAGTCTGTCTCCTTTAATGTCCCCTACCTTTCTTTATTGAATTGCCACTGTCCCGCATTGCGTTAAGTAGGTGCTGATTACTAAGTATTGAAACTAGCACGTAAAGAGTAATTGTTTAACACCCTCAGAACCCATGACACAGGTGTTTTCACCTGTAGTATTTACCAGATTAGACCATCAGTCAGGCGTGCTTGATTAAAGTTATTCCCCTGTTTTTGTTGCACATTTATCACTCTTATTAGGACACGTGTTTGGTGATTAGTCAACCAGTAACAATGTTTGTAGCTGTAAAATGTGGCTTTGATGGCACTATGGCTCCACTCACTAAGCTTTCCATTTTTCCTCCCTGCATCTCTGTATATAATTACCTCTCTCCTCTCTCCTATGTCCTTTCACCAGCAGATTTAAGTAACACTTGTAATGATGTTAATCACTGTCTTAGGAGACCTTAGCAGGCCTTGAAGTGAAAGCTAGGAGACTGGGTCACTGGCACATTTTCACAGGGTTAGCAAATCCCATCGGAAGGGTGGTGGGGTGGATTGAGAGCACGGACTGTTGTGCCAGCAGCGCGGGAGCAGATCCTCTTTCTACGCTGCAATGAATGGGCCTATTTTTAGCACAGGAGATGGTTTTATTGGACGGATAGATAACTCTTTGTTGCACGCTTGTGCTCTGTGGCTACTCACATTCTGAGCCTGTGAACTGTGTGCATATGAATCATATTGAAGAGTCGCATCATGCAGCTGTTGTTTTATTGCGATGGGTTGCAGGCCACAGGTTTAAAGAATAATAATGGGATGGCTAGTAATAATTATAGATGGCAGATACAACAACATAAACAAGGTAAAACGTGATGATACCACTCCAGAGAGAGTTTTTCTTAACAATAAAAGAACAGAAATGATAGAATAAATGTATGCAGTATTAAATAAAAAATATTTATTGCTGAAAATATGTTTTGTACACTGTTTGTTGGATGATGTAACATAATTATTGGGAAAGTTACAAATGGGGTTTTCATGAAAATTACATGTTGCACCATCTCTCTATCGTCTGTCACACAAGACACACACAAAGCACAATTATATTCTATGAAATCTACAAAAGTCTTGCTTTGCAATACGTTAAATAGCAAAATACAATATTTTTGCCTAAACTGTCATGCCTTCAGCATACAGCCTAATTAACTACCTGACCTTACTAAATGCCAGATACACAGGTCTTCTTAATAAGACTACAACTAAGACTAGCAGTCTAAATTAGCAGTTAATTAAAATGATCATTGCAGGCTTTGCTGCATGCAATACCCCTGAGCTGTGTCACTGTAAAATATTTGAAACAAGTAATCAGGTAATATCTTAATTGATGTCTGAATATCAGCAACATGACAGAAATATTTTGCAGAAATGTTCAGCAGAGTGTAAAGGGTAAAAGACCCACAGGTCTGGATGAGTGACAGGCCAGCACAGAGACGCACCATCTTAGTTGGAGTGTATAGATTTCTGAGATAGAGGAAATGGAGAGACAGATATGACTATTGTCCTCAAACGTTAGACCCAGATTGAATGTCGTGCCCAGGGTTAGCTAATCTCATTTAAAAAAATTCAGGCGAGAAATATCCCTCCCTCCTAGTGTCTCCTCTGTCTTCGCTTCCCATCACAATAAAAATGAAGCTTCTCATTTAGCAGAACTGTGGGCCTGGAGGCTGTCACAGAAACCGATGTGACACACACACACACTGCATGCAAACCAAATGAGTCCCAGTGCTACTGCGCAGAGCTCTATCTTGATTTGTTAGAAGGTGGATTTAACCTCTTACTTTCTGAAGAAGTTCATCCATTCCTTCTTTATAAACGTGTTAAGGTTCCCTAGGTCCTGGAATTCCAGGAAAAGTTATGAAATTAGAAAATAGTTTGGAATTAACAGACTGTTTTGGTGGCTATTGTTAAAGATATTTTCAAAAAAATCCTAGAACATATCACGCATAATACACTCTTTGTGTTACTCATTTAAAATCCAGAGCTGCATTGCATGACTGGTAAAAAAAAATCACTAGTTTCACAATACACGTAGGCCAGACCAGCATTGCATCATCACCAAGGCCGTGCTCTCTTTCAGGGGAAAGAAACGCCATGTCACATAATGAGAGAAACAGGAAAATGCTGAAAAGTTGTTGTGTGAGGTGGACCGAGGCGTTCACACTGAGATTTGAGGCACATGAGATACCTGAATATTCACTGTCAGTGTACTAAACTGCGAAATGTTGCTGCTAACAGTTACTACTGAGGAAGTGCTAATGTTAGCTTGAGTGGGAGGTTGCTACAGTACAGTCATGCAATATAACAGCATCAGACGTCGTCTCTAAAGCTGAGCTGAACGTGGATACATGTATAAATGTCTAAGCAACCAATATCCGGCCTGTATGTTGGGCCATCGGTCCACTTGGACAGGGTAAGACTGACAACAAACAACCTTCATTTATTAAGGTATCATGTATGCTCAGGTTCAGGCAAGGTCGCAAAACAATTATTAGGCATGTATATTCAACAAACATTTGTTGAACAAGACATAAATGCATACAAAATTGTCAAATCTATAATCCAAACGCATGTCAAATTGCACTGACATCTACTGGATCATTGGCTTTCTATTCCCAGAAAGGGGCGTGGCCTTGATGTTTTACAAAATACCTGCATGTGCTGGTCTGGTCTATTGGCACATGCAGGTAGCTCCTGGCAGGAATGTTAACAAGCAAGTAAAGTTGTGTAAAGCAAGTAAGTGCTTGCAGTTTGGTGGTTGTATCGCTCTATAGGCCTATACATTTTAAACTATTTAAATAAAGTCATGGAAATTGGGTGAAATATTACAAAACAGTTATGGAAAATTGTTAGAAAATCAATGGGAAAAATGCGTGGAAACCCTGACTTGTGGTGCGAGGCCAGCAACTGTTTACACTGCTGAGCTTATTTTAGATTTTTGTTTAGTTTTAGAAAGATACCAAGTACTGCTTCTGGTAAAACCTTTAGGAAATGTGACGTAAATAATTTAGTTTTTTATTTTTCAAGTGTACGTGCTTTTTAAGTAATGTAAAATTATGTTATGTTGCATAAATATAGAAGGCGCATAGACACACAATAGTAGCACATAAAAACAAACTGCATGAGATGGCTGCTAATGCAAATACACATGGCTTTGATCAGGCTTGTTGTAAATAGAGAAGGGAAGTTTAATAGAGAAGTTAAAGTTGGCATATTTAGGCTCGCGTTTGACTTTCTCAACTATCTGAGTTGTCTGAACTGTATGTTGTATATGCATACAGGTAAAAAGCAGGAAAGAAAAAAGGCCTGTCTCAGCACAGTTTCTGTTTATATGTGTTTCTGTCCTTGTGTGTGTATCCTGTTCACAGAAAAAAAAAAACTGTCTTTATCCACTTGGCCGCATCCCAACATTCCTGGCTCTTTCTTATTTTGGTTCATGTTTGTTGCAGAATGAAAGGAGCGTTTTGAGAGATGATCACAGACGTTCTCCCCAGAGAAATCTTAAGGAGGAAAGTGAGCCTATTTTCAGCGCCGTAGCAGTGGAGAGTGGAACTCATTATGACTCACTCAGAGCTGAAATGCTCTGGATGATGTCTGAGTCAGACACGAGGGCCAGTGTCCGCTGCCATGGTGATGCACAGCCAAATGTAACTGAACTCAGAGAGCAATAGAGATGGAAATGAAATGAGGGAAGCTTAAAAGGGCCCCGAGGCGGCTTCACCATTGTCATGATAAAATTCCCAGAGTAAAAACTGGCAAGCTATAGGCTCCTGCATGTAGGCTGATAACTCAGAGATCCTCTAATACTTCAGAGTGAACGGTCTTTGTGTAGAGTTTTTGATACTGAAGATACATCTAGGCCAAGCAGAGCAAATTCAGGGACAATTCCAAAATAATAAAGTTTTCTGACTTTCTTTCCTCTTTTGGGAAATCTTCTGCATCTTCTCTGAAGATACTTCTTTTATTTAGCAAACACGTAACAAAATATGAAAGGCTCACGACTCCAACAAAGTCAAGAAACAGTGATTAAAGATTTTCTGTGAACGCAGTATGCAGACACAGATACAGAAACACAACATGCACATGCTGTACTTATTAACTTACCCTTTCCTCCTGTCCTTTAATCAAACTGTATCTCTTTGTGATTTTTATCTAGATCAATCCATCCTGAACTTATCTTGATTCATCTTTATTGCACTGTGTAGCAGGAAACTTGCTGTAAAACTAGTCGGGCTCATCACAAGCATTATTTCCTTATTTTTCTTGATTGAATACATTAAAAGTGAAATAATACAATTACTCATTTTGGCTTCAGCCTAACTAACCCAAATGCTCCAAGACAGAAGTCAAAAAGTCAAGTCTGTTTTGCAGCCTTCCACAATCACGAGCCTCTCTCCCTCCGTGATTCTCACTTTGGCACCCTACGGCTAATGGCTGAAATCCAGTATTGCTAGCAGATTAGGAAAAAAAACTTGCACATGCAGAACTTGTTATGCAGGTGCTTCGGAAAGAAGCTCAATATCTTGAAAATGGGAGCGGTTCATGGAGAATTCATGTGCTGATGAAAGTCTGTGCAGACTGGAACATTAGAGTGATGTATTGAGTTAATAAATGTTGTAATTGTAAGAGTAGTGTGCAGAAATGCACCCTTTTCAAAGAAATCCAGTGTGGCACCATTGGCACTCACCTGCAGGATTTTTCCTGGCTCAGTATGGGCCTTTGGGGAGGTGACTACGCACGACAGCATGATCAGTCCTCATAAAGTAAAAGCAATGAGTCTGTGTTACTTTATTTGACAGAAATCTGTGCTTTTTCCAGTATTTTTGACCACTTGATTTACGGAAATGTGTATTTTGCTTGAGTAAATGAAACTAATACATAAAGCTAGTTACAACAAATAATTTCATCACATTCAGGGGGGTGGGTGGAGTTAGTTTGAGAGAGAGTGGTGTTGGGTTTTGAGACGGGGGACAGTCAGTGTCCGTCATTGTTAGTCAATGTTCACAGAATCAGGTCTGGACATTTTTTGGAGTGTTGTGTCAGACGCATTCTCACCTACTGGAAATACTCCGTTTGGTTGAGGTGACGTTAGCAGTATGTTGCAGAGCGAGAGCAGTCCAGGGACAGGTTGAGCTAATCAATGCACTGTGCGCAGCTTTATAATGAAAAAAGATTTTACCCCTTTTAAATAGAAAGAAATCAGAGAAGTCATGTTCAGCAACACCTCCACAGCAGAAGCGTTGCAACATTTGAGCTACTGATAACGTTTATCTAAATGGCTAAAATATAATGATTGGTTTTGATAGATTATGAGGGAATTTTTACAACCCTGTCCATCAAAATGATGGACAGTTAGAAAGTCTAACACAACCTCTGTGCAGGACATGACGCAAAAAGTATGCTGCAGCTGTAATACATTGTTTTGAAGATTCTTACCAGAAGTGAAACAGCTTAGCGGGCTTATCCAGTGCCAGTTGCATGTGTAAAATATAATGGCTGTGGATGGGAGGGGAGTTGACTGCCGGAAGTCATAGACATTGTATTTAAGTTTATGGTCTGCTTGTTCAACAGAAAATGAAATTGCAATGTTGAAAACATTTAGAGAAACTTACTTTTAAGGCTCCAAAATTTCGTCTATGCAGGAAAAGCCCTGACCTGCTGCCTCAGTGTGAACACCAGGTTGTGGGATTTGACATGCGTCTTGTCCGCTGCCTCAGCTTCACTGTACAGTCAGCAGCAGAGGACAGTGATGTAAGGACAGAGCCACGTAACAGCCCAGCAGATATTAATCCGATGTGCCTGGCTCGCCCCGGGCAGGTTGGCCTGGAGCCAGAGAAAGAGAGAAGGAGGGTCAGATGACAGCGCCTGTCCCTGCCAAGTCCAGCAGGTACAGCGTGGAGTCAGGCACATAACCCTTATCCTCTGTTTATCTCTTTTTGACACTTTTACTGAGACACATATACTGTATGCAAATATAAGGAGAAGGAAATCAGATTAAGATCAGATTGAGCCATATCTGCCAATATTTGTTGTTGTTTTTTTTAACGTAAACACAAAACAAGATTTTGACAAAGCCTCTTCAAATTAGGTCACTGAACTGTGACAGTATGAGAAAAGTAAAATGATAAATAATAACTGGGGCTGCAGAAAATAATTATTTCATCACTGACGTTATTTTCTGCATTAAAACCTTTAGTGAGTAAATTGTCCATTTCCCTCTTAAAGAAGCAGGGAGTGCTGTGAATTTTAAAATAACTAAACTAAAAATAACCATAAAAAAAAAAGAAAAATCTTGAAAGATACATTAAATTGGAAATTCATGTCAATTGGAAAATATACGGCTTAATTATAGATAAAGAAACTGCCTATAAATCATTGATCATCAGATATTTCTTAATATCTGATGCTGATATATCTTTGATAAGCCAATAAAGGTTGACTGCATGTGGCTAACATACACATACGCATGCACACACCACACACACACATCAGTCAGGCTGCCAGGGGCCAGCTCTGTGACCTGAGAGCCACTGACAGACAGCAGGCATGCAGAGCTGACAGTGCTGAGGTGGATGTGGAGCTCTGCTGCAGCAAATCTGTGTCATTCACTACCTAACCCCCATACAGATTAATACACTGCTTGGAAACATGCAGAAAAAAACAGAGGCTTATTTGAGGTACTGTAGGCAATCCATCAGATTTAGTCACTTTTATTTTTGTTAGTTACGTAATCTATGCATGTTGATGAGGTGGTGGTGAAAGATCTTCCTGATTGGCATGTTCATGTGCCTCACAAGTTAGTAACGTTATGACGTATCACTTACATACCAAATGAAGAGACACTGTTTCGTGTTAAAATTTTTCCGAGACACGAAACTGAGATCACAGCATCCAACAATAGGCTGGTTTACAACACTCCCCATATACTTGCTGCCATGGCAACAACTGTAAACATCATTTGCAGCACAGCAAGGAGCTGATGGTACCATCTAAGAATATCATGTCATTAAAATGTCATTTGTGGACATGGAGGCTGTTTGTTGTCACTTACTGTAGCTGGTGTGTTTAATTGGCCAATCAGTGCCACCATCATCTTGTTTCACATTTCCCCATCAGACAGTCACCCTCCCCCAAATATCGGCTCTGTTTCATCTCTGCAAGCAGCTTACAACGAACCATATTTCAGGTTATTCTCCAGTAGTGTTTGTATGTTTCTTCTACAAAAAGTAATGCACAAAAATTCGTACGTATCTCACATAATCATGAGCCAGGAATTTGTGTATGACCTACACATTTGGGAAGGCTGCCATGTGACCAATGTGATGGCAGGAGTAAAGAGGGAAGCAGTCCTGTAGGGAGGTAGGTTGGAGTTTGGATGGGTCACAAAACACAGGACTTTCTCCAGGAGATCTGTGCTCTGAACCGTGTGAACTTTAAGGGAACTTTGAGTCATTGTAAGGTACATTGTCACCATGTTTCGTTTCCTAAATCTAACCACATCAGGTTTGAGTAAGTAAAGTTAATCTCCGTCAAGTATGTCTCATTATTTGGGGAGGATCAGTCAGTCGTAGGATCAGTCCAGTAAAGCAGTATAAAGAGCAACAAAGTCTGACTAGGGAAGAGGTTGTGGTGAATAGATGGGTCAAACAAAGACAGGACTTTCACCCAGGAGACCGCTGTTCATGTCACGTATGTAATGTTCTTGACTTACATTATGAACATGAAATAACTTGCATAACAAACATAATTATTTTAACCCAAACCATGATTCCCCCCCCCCCCCCCCCCCCCCCCCCCCCCCCCCCCCACCCGGAGACGTTGACACCCACCACGACACAGTCGAAACAGAGGCC
>NC_065527.1:23151724-23176802 GCF_006386435.1 Epinephelus moara
CCCCCCCCCCCCACCCCCCCAAAAACCGAACCAGTACTGTGATAGTTTCACACCGTTAACCACATGTTCAAAACTGTGACCATTAGTATGTGCATCTGTCTCTGGTACTCTCCAATGATGTTGTTTAGGCATGAGGGCTATAGAGGGCCCTATGTCCTCTCAGTGGTGTTTGACATGTTGTCAAACTCTGCTAGTTCTTGCACATAATTTACAACTTGAGGTTTGTGTTTAAACAGCAGCTCCTATGAATAGATGTTATATGAATCCTTTTCAAATAATGCAATTTGAATCCTTTGCTGTCTCTCAAACAGTGCAGCTGTAACCAGCAGCACTTGTAAGGGTTAAAGTGAAAATAAGGAGCACATAGAAATACCAGTGCCCCTGACTTCACACTGGCCGGCACCAGAGTATACACACAGTAGTAAATAGCAGGACAGCTGCTACAAGACCACAGAGGTGTTTTCACAGTTGTCTAAACGAAGAAGAGTGAAAAAGTAAATGCGTGTGTGGTGTGTGTGTGCATGGTTAGTCATTGTTTTATTTTAATTTAGTCTTTCACATCATCTTTAATTTGTTGAGGATAATAGGAGTTTAAGTCTTAGTGTAATCTGTGTAAACCAGCTTTTTTATGCTCTCTGTTGTGTAAAATATAATTTTTCCAGCTCTGCACTGCGAGCCAAAAGATGATCGTTCTAGCACAAACAGGGAATTAGGAGAAATGTGTCTCACACTCTCACACAAACACCTTCCTGTGGCGGGGGTTTCATCTTTACCACTGACATTGATGTCATTATCTCGTTGGACGAAGCGTCTCTGTCTTAAACTGAGTTTCGGCTCGGTGAGTCTGGGTTTTTTCATTCCGCATTTCATCCCGTGGGTTTCACACTTCCCAGAGGATGTTCACATTTCAGAATTAGTAGATCCCTTTCTTCTGATTAATTTTATTCAGAGTAAATCATGTGTGAGTTTACAGTCGTGTGTTTGTGTGAGTGTGAGTGTGTGTGTGTGTGTGTGTGTGTGTGTGTCAACAGGCTTTGGTGGCCTGTTGAACCACTTAAAGGATTCTATTTAACGGGTCAGCCGAGCAATTAATCAAGGGTTTAATTGGAATCCCGAGTGGAGTGACATGATTTATGCAAATAAGGTCATTAATATGCAGGCCTGCATTCGATGCTTAAATTAAAATGGCTCATCCGCCAGCGCAGGCTAGCACTTTCATTACGGTAAATTAGAGAGCGATAATAACTCCAAATACACATATTTATTTTCTACAGACATTCAGAGCAGGACATGCCCACAGGAAGAAAAATATGAAAAGGCAGAAAGAAGGAAGTTCTTATATGGAAGACAGTCAGGAGGAGGCAATGCTAATGGTGTTAATTTTACCTCATTAGAAGCAGACTGCTATCTGCAGGCCTTCGGTTTTAATTGGATCACCAAGCAATTTAAACCACATTTGGTTCTTAATTGCTTTTTTTTGCACTTTATTATAAAAAGTACAGCAGCAGTAGTTTGCTATTCACCAGATTCTTTGCACGGTCAATGCGGCACGGTGATACCAGTGTCTGACCTATGCTGTTGCCCTTGGTAACCATCCCCACAGGAACAGTTTGTGATCCTTGCTCCAAAGTGTCCGGTGCACTCACCCTCACTGTATGCTGATGCCAGGGGATTAGAGACGAGAAGGCAAGGAATCGAGCCACAGCTGAGTCACATTCTCCTGCTATTTGTTTCGCTGGGGTCGCTGCACAGGAATGTTGACTGTAAGGGCCGCTCATCTTGAGAAATTTTTCACATGCTCAGCATTTGGATGAGTTTGAAGTGGATGTTTGATTTGAAAATGAATATTGTTTAGATAATATCTGTATAAATGCATTGTTATATCACAGTATTAATAACATTGTACAGCAGCTATGCATGTAGCTGAAAGCAAAAGTCATGGTGCTGTCGGCTTTGCTGTGTTGTTTCCATAGACGACACTAGGGCTTCAGATATGGGAAAGTTAAATGAGGAGAGGGCACAATCAAAGTCCAGTCCCACTGGTGCTCCCGATGGCCAGGCTGACTCGGGCTTAACTTTTCCATTAGGTGGGGCTACAGCCCAGTTGGTTGCTCTGTGTATTGTTGGCTGTTTTTTATGCCTCTGTGCCAGGGACAGCCGTGGCTGGAGGCGTTATGTTCCTGGGTTGTCGTCCGTCCACCTTGTGGAAAGAAATAACATGAACTCTCAGCAGACAAAGCAGACGCACAGCCTTACACAAGGAAGACCACATATGTCATCATCTACTGTACGTCTAGAATGACGAAAAACAAGATACGGTGTGTGAGGATCTGATTCAGCTCAGGTTCAATGATGGATTGATTGTCACATGGTATATTTGCTTTGCGATAATCGGAGCAGCATTTCACAATGTGATAGTGTCAGATGGGGTTGAGGGAGGAGAAGGGTGTACATGATGTGGCCTCAAGGTTGTTTAAACACAGTCGTGGATCAGGCCATCGAGGAATATAATGTTGGTGTATGTTTTTATTGTCATTTGTCCACTTGCTCTTTGTAGAGATCATTTTAATGTTTCTGTTATAGTCTTATTAAGTAGAACTTTATAAATACTGCCATGTGGGCTAAATCTGTCTCTCAGGCCAAAATCCTCCCAACATGTTTAATGTTGGATTTATCCTCCCAACATGTTCTAAAAATATTTTTCTTTCGTTGGATTTGATCAAACTTGTAGATATAACAGAATAAATGTGAAGCCCATTTTAATCCTCCAGAAAATGACCTATAATAATTAATATCATCCAGGTGGGGAGGGGGAATGCAAACCAATACAGTTCATACTGTACTACATGCAGCAGAATGTTTAACAGATAGTACTGTAGAAAGGGTGTGGTGCTAAAACCAAGTCTAACAAGCTTACTGGATTAATAACAGCTGAATCCTAAAACCACTAAAACTAAACAACATCACTTTAATGCGAACACAGTTTTTATTCCACACCATTATTTAATCAGAACAGATTTGGTCGTCACAAAAACAAATGACAAGATTGTTGTTCAATGCAACAGCTTGTTTAAAACACACACACACTGGTCCAGTATTGGCTAGAAGAAATAAAACACACATTTCACTCCTGGTATCATTGTCAACTGCACACACTTTTGAGAGCTAGCTTTCACTGTAGCCTAGCTCAGCATGATGTCAAATGAATCAATCAAAGAGATCATGTCCAGTCCCTCTGCTGTCATAACTATATGTCCCGGTATAATAAGGCCAGGTCCAATTTTTGGGTTTGAAGTTAACAGTTTTAAAAATGTAGTGGTCACATTACAACCAAATAAACATATGCATCTGTCTCTGTACCTGAAAACCTGCTTCTTAAATTAATCATAAACGTCAGGATCATATTAATAATTCAGTACTATGCTTTGTGATTTTTGAACCTCTTTGCTACAATCCATGATGTTTTTTAGTTACTAATGTAGATTCCTTACAATCCTGTTGTTGGCCTTTTTATGGTGACATTTTATTGCTCAAAATGCAAAACATGCATTTACGAACCATGTATCTATACTTAAGCACTGAGGTTTTGTATGCTAATTTTGCATAATGATGATATTTTCGCAGTTATAATAAAACAAAAAAGGAAGATCACAGACACTGAAAGGCACCTTCGGTTTTGTAGAAAGTTTTAAAGGTCCACTGTGTAGGATTTAGGGGGATATATTGGTAGAAATAGAATATGATATAATAGATATGTGTATAATCCCCTGAAAATAAGAATGGTACTATTCTTGTTACCTTAGAATGAGCTGTTTATATCTACATAGGGAGTGAGTCCTTGTCTAGGGAGATTGCTATGTTGCAACGACATGTTTCTGCAACAGCCCAGAACTGACAAACCAAACACTGGATCTAAATAGGGCCACTGCATTTTGCATTTTTGCGTTGGCCACCATAAAAAACATGAAACCGCTTTGTTCAGTATTTTAACCGGTTTAAATCACCTGGTCTGTTTGTTTTGCAGAGGAAAAGTACTTTGTGGATAATTCTACTTGCGATAAAAACCTCCTGAAAGTCTGAATCTTAAGTTATCAGACAAAAAAAGGTGAGCACACGATTGTTGGTGCTGGGCTAGCTGCCCATTTGTGATAGGCCAAACAGCATCTGAGAAACACTGATTTGTAACTTGGAAGTGCTTTATTCAGTCATAATTTGGCTCGGGGTAAAAACCTCCTGAACAATGAACACGGGGTGAGAAGTTTCAGCTTATTGCAGTCTGCAGTTGTCACCCCTAGATGCCTTTAAATCCTGCACACTGCTCCCTCAAGGTTGAAATTCTGATTTTGACAGGAAATCTCTGCCACGACCATTTATCAGCTGAATTTTGAGAGTGAAGGAGATGTCCTTTAGTGCAGAGTGACCTCTGAATTATATACACAATATAGCTCCCCAGTGCACACTTAGCCTAACTTATTGCTTCATTAAAGAATATAACCTCCATCACAGCTTAAAGATATCATTTTGCCAATATATTCAAAGCATGAAAGAGTTCAAATGCAGTTTTCAGGCAGCAGCAGCACTTTCGAGGTGTGGTGCAGATGCGAAATGTCACTGAGCAAAGCGAAGCAAATTGACCATTAAAGCAAGTTTGCCTGCTAATGCTCGCTGTCGGTGTGGATGTCATTAATTGAAACTTCTGGCTGCTGTTTATTTGTTTGTACACCTCATGGTTGCCGTGTTCACTGCACTGTGCGTTTGGAAGCAGTTCCAGTGTTGTAGTGGAATACAATGGGGAGTTTCTGACAGCTGGTGTATATGGAGCACAATGGGTTACAACAAACAAAGGAGCAGCAATGGAACAGGCTTTGTGTACTGTAGCTGGAACGGATGGCTCTATTAAAATAATGCTTTGATCTGCCCTGATCGGATTGGGACATCCTGTTGTGGAGCATAAATGTCACCATTTTGTTTAATCTTAAACATTGGCTAATAGCCCCTTTTATTCAATTTCAGTGTTTTTTTTTCTTTCCCCCGTTGGCTGTCACACACATACACACACACACACACACACACACACACACACACACACACACATGGATAACTCCCAGTTATTTCTCTCTCTTTTTCTGTCACTCACACACTCCTCTTGTCCTCATGTGTGCCAGGGCTCGCTGGCTGCTTGGGGTTTTCTGTAATTACAGCAGTGAGCAGGGAGCTGTCTTTTGCATGGCAGATGGTCCAGCACCATGCTGCATCAGGTAACCGTGACAACCACCTCCCTCTTCGCAGTTAACAGCACCATCATGGCTCTTTACAGTGACCAAATGTCATTATGGAGTCTGTGGAGATGGCGAGAGCAAGGGACAGACGAGGAGGGGAGGGTTGAAGGAGAGGTGGGGACACGGGAACTGAGAGGGTGTGTTGGGGGTGGTGGGGTGGATTGAGAAGGGTGATACAGGAAGAAAAAAGAAAGGAGGTGGATTTCGTCAGGATGCTTCTGATCAAACTCACTCAGACAGAAGGCAGAGAATAGTGTGACTATCACCATCATTCTGGCTGGTTGGAAGCAGCTTTGTTTAAACCTCCATTGTGTTCAGATCATCACCCTAACCTGTACGCTTGTAAGATCAGATCAGTTCCACAGAGTGACATCATATCCAGGCAGACAATACCTCATTGACACTTGCAGCAAATGCAATTTTATTTTATTTTTGGTTATCCTGTATTACTGTGACCAGTTTTGCCCTCCCTGTGCATCCGATAGCCGATTCACGTCATCGCCCCTCGGTCCCGTAGCGCGTGTTTGGGATAAATGGGCCCCTTTCACCACATTATCACTAATCAGATGCCTCAGAGAAGGCAGGCAGAGCTGATACACAATCAGTTTCTCCTCTCAGCTTACGATGCAGCTGATGACTCAAGTTACCTGATTAGGAGGTTCTGCTCCGGTTCTTGATGAGCTAAGCACTCCTTAAAATTTAAGGAGACAAACTGTCAAGTCTCCAGCACAGAGAACAGACTGTGTGTCCTTGTGGTGACGCTGACTTTACCTGCTGCAGGGGGCATCTTCACGCTCTGACCTCTGCTGGTGAATTACTGCCGCTGGATATGTAAAAAAAGGAAATTCTTTATCATGCTTTATTACAATTAAAGTGACAACAGAGAGCAGTTTAGCTGTGATATGGGCCTATAAAGAGCCACGGATGGTGTTTGAGGCACTCTGCTGCCGAGTTGTGTGCTTCCTTGCAGGACCAGAGAGAGGCAGTGACGCACCTTGCTGTGGCAGGAGGTGGTGGAGGAGGCGTGCTCTCCTCAACACAGTCATTTGTTTATTCAATTAATCACTTACTCACCTGTTCACTTGGTTAATGAACCAAACAAGTCAATCTTGTTTTATGCAAAATATCACTTGGTGTTTATCATGTTGGAGCTTCAGTTGCTCAAGGGGGAAAAAAAATAATTTGACTTGTAGTCATTGTAGAGGTCCTGCATCATTATTGGCATACCTCAAATGCTACTGCAGCCTGTACTTCATCAAATATTGAAGTCACAATGAAATGGCCTTTTGAGAGCATCCGGCATCTGTAATTTTACACGTTTCCTGTTGAAACAGGATACTGCGGACTAAATGTAGTACAAGGAAAACGCTTGGGATTCCTGAAGGAATAGGAAAAGACAAGCATAACATTACACACACACACACACACACACACACACACACACACACACACACACACACACACACACACACACATACATGGACATAATTAACTAACTAATGAGAAATCAGTCAGAAAGGTGTCCACATCCCATAACAATCCTCAGTTTTGCCTCTCTCTATTTTTCTAATGCCAGACTGCACGACATCTCTCTTATCCACCGACTAGAGTTAGGTCTTTGAATACAATACAATAAATATATAATCATATGAATTGTAAAGCATGGTACAGCAGGTGATAATGACTGAAGCTCCATATTTTTCCCAGGAACTAAAAATAATGGTTAATGGACATTGAAGAAAAGCAGTGTAAATATTGAGTATTTACGGATATTAGAACTATGAAGAAATGAGCAGAACATTTTCAAGTGTTTATTTGAAATGACAAATTACCAGCAGCTCTTTGAAAATATATGACAATAGAGAGTTTAAGAAACGTTTTAAGGAGAGCCTCACCACCAGTTTGAACTAAGAAAACCTTGTCCCAGAGCAAAACTGATCCACTATTATGGAACAGATTTCAGATATCACATTTAATAAATACTGAAATATCAGTTCTAGAGCTGCAACAGTTGTTTGATTAATTGCTTGGTTGTCAACTGTTAAATTGCCAACTAATCTGATAATGGATGAATTAGTTTGAGTAATGTTTTAGGTTAAAAAGAACCTCAAAATTCTCTGAATATTTCCTGGTTTGAATTTTGAATTTATTTATTTGATAGAGATGGTGCAATTTAAGTTCCAGTCCACGGCATGAAACTGATGTGCTACACAGAGAGATTATAGCTGTCGCTAATTTCTAGCTCTTGTCCCTTGTCAGGCTTTTACATGTACAGCATGATTTAAATACACAGCTTTCAGTATCAGTTTCTTTACTCCTCTGTGATAGTAAACCGAATATCTTTGAGCTGTTGACAAAACGGCACGTCATCTTGGGCTTTGGGAAACTCTGATTGATATTTTTCACCATACGTTTTTTACATTTTTTAGACCAAACAATGAATCTATTGATTGATAAAATCGATAAATTAGTTGACAGTAAAAAATAATAATGGTAAGTTGCAGACCTACTCAAATTGCATGCTTCAGGGGAGAATATTAAATATAGCACATTAAGATAGAATGATGTGATTCTCATCAACAAACGTGCTGAAGACCAGCACAAATGAGGGGTTTCAAAATTTGTTAATTTAGCAAACATGGCTCTTCTATCACCCCTGCTGTTTTCTTATTTTTTCCTAAACTATTATATTAACAGTGCTTCTTTTCTTTCTGTCTTTTTTTTTGGAACAATTAAAAGGAGGTCTTCCAACAATACAATCCTGTAAATGTTATGAGAGGAGTCCAAATATAATAAGAAAATGTGGGGAAAAAAGTATTTTCATTTTATAAACCGAGACACCGGAGTTTTACCTCTTTCACTTGTCTCCCCCTGTGTGTCCTTCTGCCTGCTCCTGCATCTCTCCTTGATGTCCTAGTTAACATGTTTACAGCTGCATGCAGATGTGCTGCTGCAGTTTTCCAGCAGGACCTCCCCATGAGCACCCACAGGAGGTAAACATGCACAGAGACACTCAGTCACACTTGTGTTTATTTAAGTAAAATCCAGTATGTTGAATGTGTTCAGCGTGTACCAACATGCTTCATAGTTCCAATTTGCTATGCTGATTTTTATGCAAATAATTATCAGCAGCGACATGAAATATCAGGCTGAATTATTGACTCGTGGCGATTGAAGTGTGCGAAATAAATCTAATTGATGGATGAGCTCTCATTCACATTAATGGAATGATTGAGGTCTGAGTTTTTGTATGAATTTCCTTGGAAGCACCACACACAGCGCGGTGCTATTTTCTGTCTGTAGTGTTTCCCTCTTTTCCCCTCTTGCCACCACCATTGCAAAATTGTGTACACAGTGGTTAACTTTTTAACAGTTCACACTGCTCCATCCAATCAATAGCGGGTTTGTGCTATGGTGTAATTTCTTGCACCCCGTCTGATCATAAATGTACCTCTTGATCTGCCTCTGCTGAGGGAAATCAATAGCCGTCCAGTTGTTAGGTTTTTATTATTTCTTAAATCAGTCAAGTCTGCAGTGCAAAGTTACCGGAGTAGAAGCAGAAGCAACAGTCGAGCTTTTAGTTCATAAAACTAACATACCTCTGAAACCTGTGTATGAAGATATTGATCCTCTGCTCTGAAAGCGAGAGCGCTTTCACTTGTATTACAGTATCCACAGCGGTGGTGCTATTGTGTAATGCGGTTAGCACAGTGTGACTGCCTGGATATACTTGGTAGAATACAGCATGAGATGTCTGAGTTACACATATCAGTGTGAGGCTGAAATTGTTGCCCCCTCAGAAAATGTAACATTTATTGTAGAAATGGTATTTATTTTTCTAATAAAAAAAAAAGTTTCATCTTCTGGTGTTTTTTATTCTTTTTATTCTTTTTTTTATTGTATTTAAACATTTTTAGACTTTCTTAGACTCTGTAATTGACAGTTAAGACGTGATAAACAACAAGACGTAGATGAGGCCAAACAACACAGCCACATTATTTACAAGGGGTGCAATAACAGAGGCAGCACCACTGCTTTGTATTAATTGCAGTATCAGGGTCACATAATATTCTGAGAAAGTTGTATTGAAAAGAAACTGCATTGAAAGATACAAAATATCAAATGAAAATAGAAAGTAGGTATTTTAGTTTCTTTCTCAAAAAGACATTTTTGAGAAAGAAACTAAAATACTTAAAAAAACTTAAAGAACACCAAAGCATGGTGGTACAGTGGTTAGCACTGTCGCCTTGCCGGGTTCCTGGTTCAATCCCAGGTGGAAGCCCTTCTGTGTGGAGTTTGCATGTTCTCCCCGTGTCATCGTGGGTTTTCTCTGGGTACTCCAGCTTCCTCCCACAGTCCAAAGACATGCAGGTGAATTGGTGACTCTAAATTGTCCATAGGTGTCTCTATATGTCAGCCCTGTGATAGTCTGGCGTCCTGTCCAGGATGTACCCTGCCTCTTGCCCAATGTCAGCTGGGGTAGGCTCCAGCCCCCCGCGACAAAAAAATTAATTCTGAATCAAGTGGTTAGCGTCCATTGATGTTTGACCCACCCAACAATCAGAGAAGCAATCCGCTCTGGGACCGTGATCGCTACCAGTGTTCGGCCCAGATTATCAGATAATATGAGAGGTTTACAGATCCAATTTTTAAATTTCCTGAACTTACGATATGTGTAATTCAGAGCAGAGTTACTGGGCTTGTCCTGATCATTTCAAACATTTTAAGCATTTCAAATTTGGATAATTACGATAGTTATGATAACATCAGTACGGAGCAGCTGAAGGTGTCCCCAAGCAACGGTAAACGTTCTAGTCCTTGAGGCTAATGTTAGCTAGCATTCTGCTGTTGATACAGAAAACTGACATCTCAAGCAGGGGTCGCGTTAACCGGATATTCTCGGTCATTGACCGTTTTTTTACAACAATGACCCGAAAATCTGAAGGCTGTCGGTCATTTTGACCGGTTGCAATTACCACCCCTGCCCACTTGGCGGCGGAGTGCACAGTCAGTGGTTAAGTGGCTGCCGTTTTCACACTGCAGAGTAAAAGTCATTCATCTGCTTCATGTAGCGTTGTTGACATAACGGCCTGGACACACCGGACGCGGAACCGAAGCGCAGCGCCCAGCAGCGGAGGCAGTTTTCAGTCAGCGCCCATGTTAACCTATCTGACTGTCCTAACAGGCTGCTGAGCAGAGCGGAGCGCCCGCGGAGACAGCGCTTCAGTTCAGCGTCTGGTCTATTTTTCATGCGAGCCATGAGCGCTTCTGTCAAGCTGGATAGAGCGGATCATACCAAACAGGAAGTCGGACACAGAAAGGACGAGAGAATCTGGCCAATTTTCAAAATAAAATAACAACAGCACGCACTGAGGAACGTGAGGAGAAAATACCGTGTTTATAATTTAAAAAAACACAACAGTGCATAACCGAACACATTTTTCAATACCCTAATCACTTCATTACAATTTTAATTTTGTGTCACTGAGCCTACAGGCATAACTACATAATGCCCGGACGCGTTAGTGCTGTCCGGTGCGTCCAGGGCGAAGCCTAATGGCACGGGTGTGTGGATGTCTGTTCATCTTTTTGTTCATGTCCTTATTAATGCACACTTTATAACTTGCTTGTTGGATTTATTAAAAATGAATGAATGAAAACTAAATGTCTTTGAATATCTTTATTATCATTTAAAAACGAAAATTAAAATGACCGGTAAAAATAGATTATGACCGGATTTTTATGACCCTGTTGGTCAAAATGACCGGCGATGAAAAAGTCTAGCGCGAGGTCTGATCTTAAGTCTCATCACCAGTTCCCGCTGAAGAATAGACAACCTGTGTTCACCCTTTTCTCTTTCAGACTCTTTTAGCCTTCTGCTTTTGTTTTTCTCACTGCAAAGCATTATCAACAATACAGCCAGATGTCGCACCACGTCAGCTGTTCTGTTTACATCTGCTTGCCCATGAGTTTTGTAAGGTGGTGCATTCATGCTCCCTCTGGCACGATAATCTTAATAACATCTTCTAGTGTGTGATGTGCCATTATTTTCAAAATCTGGAGTGTACATGTTTTAGATTAGAGAGACGGACATCTGTGAAGCTTCTCCTGATAATGCAACCGGATTTCAAAATTGGTCAGGGTTTTAAAAACTCCTGCAGTTTGAGCCCGGTTTAAGTATATGTATGTTCCCAGGGCAACAGTTATGTTGAGTTTTGTAATGTTCATAAGAAACAATAAAGCATATAATCTAACATATGCTCCTAAACTTAGCAGTTAACAGTTATGAGAGGAAACAATAATAATAATTAACAACAATTTTGGCTCTTGAACAAGTGGTTTGTCACATCTCGTCTGCAGTCTAGTTCTATGGACAGTTTTATGTTTTCCGAGGGCCTACGATTTCACAGTGGTGAGAAGGGACATACCGTAAAAGCCCTGTAATCTAAACAGGAAATTGGCCGTTCAGTGCTTTATAAGTAATCAGCAGGATTCTGAAAACGACTAAAATCCGCTGGGAGCTGGTGCAGTTGTGTTGGGATATATGATCTTGCTTCCTGCGTTCTAGTTAAAAGTCTAGCCTCAGCATTTTGTCTGTGCTCCATATTCAACAGGAAGTTAATGATGGGATAATACTACAGTATATGAGAAAAGTAATCACAGATTGTACTACTGTTTTACAACCCATAGTTGCATTCATTTGGTTTCATTCGAATAATAAATCCAACTGATCTCAAAGCATCAACCGCATCTCTTCCAAGAAAAAAACTAAAACCTAAAATTAAAAACAGTGAGAGCTGCAGTTTATTTGCTGATCATAGACATTAACACTTTCCCCCTTCTCGCTAGTACATTATAATTTTTTCTGTGAATAAGTTTTCAGTGAGTAATCTTTAAGGATGTTGTTGATGTTAATGTTCAAAGATGGATCTTGAGCTGGCTTTTGTGGCATACACGTGCATGAGCCTATGAAAATATGAATTCATGTTGTTTGGACACATTTAGTATCTGCAAGAAGCCAACATAGGTTGCACATAAATGACTGACGTTAGCAATCTTTCTCAGTGAAATGACACAGCATTGATTACTGCCTAACACTGTGTTGATAGAGCTCCACTTGAGGGTAATTTAGTGTGCCATGCATGTTGATGTTAAGTGCCTCTCCCTAATGTGTTTTAAATGGCAAACCTAACTAACTAGATAAATATGATGGGCGTGCACTTATTTGTTCTGTTTATTTAAGCACTTACCTTCTACTTTTTTAATAAGAATCGACTATTTTGTGTAAAGTGCTGGGCAAATAGCACATCAGCAGCACATCTGCAACCTGTGACAATCTACTTTATTGTGTTTGAAGAGCATTTGAAACACAATGAGTGACACAAGCTATTCACTCTCTCTCTCCGTCTATCGTTAGAGCTCTGCGCCAGGGACAGTTAGTAAGAGTTCGCCCATGCACACGCAGTGACAAAGCTAATTGTTAGCGTCACACAGCTAATATTATCTAATGGTTATTAACAAATTCAACAACATAGTCGAGCTGTTTCAGTGTTGATTTAAGTTTGTCGAGACTTTTTAATGGCTCAATATTGAATGTTAGCCGCTGCTGCTGTGTTAGTCCGAGCTAACCAGGCAGATGGTGAACTGTACATTTACCGTGAGTATTGGGCTCTGGAGATGGTCCTTCAGCACCTGTGTGAATTATCTTGAGTAACCAGGTCATGATTTCTGGGAAGAGACATTGCTGTTGAGTTTTTCAACTGTTTTTTTTTTTTTTTTTTTGAGTGCCATATAGTTTAAATATATCCGAAAGAAGGCACACATCTTTACGGGTGATATCTCCAACACCCTGCAACTCCCACCAAAACAATCTAGATTGATAAATAGCACCACGGGTAAGAGGAAAATGATTTTGGGATGAACTGTCCGTTTAAATTTGTTGGAGCTATTATGCTGTTTGTGCACTTCTGTTTCACAGCGCTTTGTCAGGTGCTGTCTCGGAGCCTATTAGTATGAGCGTTTCTGTAGATCTGTAACTAATCCATGACTTTATCCCACCCTGCTCTTGATTACTACTGAAGATCTGGCACCCAAAAAATGGTACATCGGATAGCCCTGTTAACTAACCCTGGCCCAGGACCTGGGCTGCGTCTCGCTCTGCTCCAGAGGCTGTGTCTCCTGAGTCTTTCTCTCAGACATCAGTCTCTCAGTCTCCTGTGAGCTGCCATCTAATCCACCAGTCATCTGAATCCAGACCCTCATCTCACCAAGGTCGGGATGAAAGAGCATCTCACCGGAGCAGAGGCCCGTCCGTGCGTGGAGGGAGGAAAGGGAGAAGGCCTTAGTGCGAAATGTCAGTGCTTTTCCTGTGAAGCTAGACTCATCAAAGGAGGATTAGTGTCGGACTGATGGCCTCGCTGGACGAGCAGGCTCTGATGGGGTAATCTGATACATCAGGACCGATATGAGACTTGGATGTGACACATGGACAATATGTACACTGCCACACTACAATTCTCTTACATGCATGCCCTCCCACACGTGCAAGAGCATACACGTATTTATACAAGTGCAGAGTCTCTTTTGCTTTCACAGAAGTCTAATTTCTTCTGTTACTTTGGATGAAAGGATGTAATTGAAGAAAGGAGTGTCTCTCTTGTCTCCTGTGTCTCTGCTAGGCAGTAAATTGCGCGCAACCTGCCTAACACTAGTGGCTCTGTCAGTCTGTTTATAAACATAATGTTAGTCACCTTTTCATATAGTTTATTACTAATGAAATACAAGTTGGGTTTAGCGCTGTGACACCGTCAGCACAGGTTGCTGATGTAGGCTACCTTTAAATTTGCCAGAACATGGCGTAATGACAAATTCCAGTTGTAACTGGTTAGTAAAAGTTAAGCTTGTACACCGCACAAGACTGGCTAAAACGGAAATCAACCTAACTTTGCACTGTGGCATTCATCCAACACATTCTCACTCCGACCTCAGCACATATTGACATTTTGGTCATGGACTTCTTACGTGTTTTTTCTTCAACAAAAAACACACTTGGTTGGGTTTAGGGGAAAAAAAACAGGGTATGGCTTTAGAATCGGGATGTAAACACTCTCCCAGCTGAAGATCAGCGTTTGCTTGGACCCGCCTGCCCAACTCGGACTTTCACCACTTTAACTTTTGTCCTTGTCCCGCCACATTTCCCCGACGCCGCCGGGCGCTGTTAAACTATTACGGTAACTGGCCATGTATCATGCTGATGTCAAAGGACGCCTTTTTCATTGGTTTCTGACGCAGCAAGTCACTGCCCAAGCGCCGGATTTCGATGACTTCGGAATGAGACCTGGCTCATTCATCAGAAATAAATGGATCAGTTGGAAATAAAGCATGTGACATTTTGCATTCCGCTTACTCGAGAGCTAATTTTTATGCCAGCACGCCCCACGTCATGACTGACTGCTGTAAATAATTGTATGGAAAACTGACGTTTACATCTGGTTCGGTCACAGACAGAAGTTTTGTAATTTGTGTTGGTGCGATGAGAGGGTTATAAGTGTGGACAAGACAAAGAAGTATTTTCTTTGGCTTCCCACTTCTCCTTCTGTCCCAATATTACAGCCTACTGCCGGGATTCAAAGGCAAAATGTGCTCATTGTTCTGCTGCTGATGCCATGAGGTCAGCACCATTTTGAAACTGATAATTTGCAGTTATATCATCTGGCCAAGACTATCAAAGTTTGTTTTTGGAATTCAATTTCAAAGCATCTGATGACCCACCACTACACAGTCTGTCGACAAGATTACATTGTTGATTGCACAAAGATGCCGCGGTTTAGATGATTCATAAGTTGGGGAGATTTCAGGAGCACCTGTGCTAGGGTCGTTACAATCGTGCAGAATAATATCCCACTTAATAGATGTAAAATGAAAAGATGGTAACATCTGTTTGAATGTTTGCTATCCTTTGACAGTGTTGGAATTTGTTTTGGAGCTTTCAGTCATTCTGAAAGAGTAGGTGTCATTTTCTATCAAAAGTCAGATATCTCATGAAAAATGAAACCCTTGAAATGTTTTCATTTCTTTCCACCCACTTCCCATTTCTCGCTTTCAAAAGCAGCTCTCACTATAGTATTTACTGCCTTGGGACTAATGGGAGGAGCTGTGCACCATGTGTTAGTTTGAGCTAAATCAACCATTTTGCAACAAATAAACTGCAAGACAAATAGGAACATCATTCTTAATTTGCAAAGCTGACAAGGCAAGAAATGAGAACAATACGAAGGCCCAGTATGGTGCTCTTCATTAAAGTCTTTGTCCTCCACACATGACAAAGCAGATTGTGATTGTGGCATTGACAGGCTGTGGACAATTACAAGTGATGTATTTATGGATTTTTCGGTGTGATCCAATCTGAAATATATAGCTGCTGTCAGTGCTAGAAATGCACCATATAGAACTGCATTACCAGAGCCCGACTTGGTCCGTATTCTGATGTGAAAACCACAGTCGATACTCAGTAATGGAACAGAGTCAAAGAGAATTTGTTTATAGAGGGGTGATTTATTTTTATTAGCTCCTTCTGGTTTTGTGTATTGTTATTGTCCCCCCTGCAGATTTATTGACTTCATCTGAATATTTGTAAAAAGAAAATGTCGGTCTCAGTGGTGCTAAAGCAGATATGTGACTGTTGTGGTTTCTTTGTGGACTCATAATGCATCCTGTTTTGGAAAATATCAAAAGAAAAGGAAAGCTTTTATTAAACCCAAAACAAAGGAGTGATAGTGTAAGGTATGGTCTAAACAATGTGTTTTCTGCTCTTATGTAAGATGCAATTGTTAGCACGTCTGACTAGATACTTTCCAACACACATTGGTGATCAGTTGTAATTTCCAGTGGCATAGCCCTATTACTATCAATGTTTGTTAACAGTTACAATAAAAACCCATTTAAGAGCATCCGTCATGTAGCATTTTCACGCTAACAGAGTTTACAGTAATGTTAGCTGCTGAAATGTTAAAAGTGAATATGTACAGTCTGAAAATACACACACATAAGCTAAGTAGCCAGACAGGGTTATGGTAGAACAAAATATCTGATAATGATCTTACATTTTCTGTATCATACTTAAAGGTCCATATAAACTAAGCACAAAAAGTAAGGAAATTTGTGTTTGGTAGATTATTTCTTTGTTGTAACAGTGCTTCTTGGCAATGTATCTTATACCATTGGAAAGCCTGTTTATTTCCTTTTTAAATGGTGCCACATTTGTAAGGAACATGCATTTGTGGGATGAGCATCAGAGCTGAGTATGTGGGTTGCGCGCATGAAAAATTTGCCAAATCTTTTCTGCCAATGCCAAACAGCTTATTTTTTAGCTGATGCTACTGTATTGACTCTAGTTTTGACTTCTGGTACCCCCAGGTGCTGACAATCAGGTGCCTGATTCTTTTCATGGGCGCAACCCACATACTCAGCTCTGCTGCTCATCCCACAAATGCATGTTCCTTACAAATGTGTTACAAACAGGCTTTCAAAAAGTATAAGATTTATTGCCAAGAAGCATTGTTACAACAAAGAAATTATCTACCAAACACAAATTTCCTTACTTTTTGTGCTCAGTTGATATATATGTATAATTCTATAACTTTATTTTCATTACTAATGTTACATAATGAGCCGATGAAAGCGCACAAGAGTCTGGTGGAATATAGCTATTTGGTGTGTGGTTGGGTCCACGACTGAAATGACTACTGTCTTTTTTTTTTCCGGTGAGTGAATGTGCTTTGGTCTAACTGGCTTTTTTATTTCGACTCTGTACATGGATGCACCACTGTCCAGCTAATGTTACTAGGTAACGTTAGCTAACTTTAGCTACTATTTTCCACCTATGTAGTCAACTGCATCCAATTTGCCGCGTGTCTAACACAGCGCTCTAACATTTGACATTAGTTGATTCCACATGGGACTCAAGATGGCCTTTGTTTTTTCCAAAATTTATTGATTGGAACAGGCGTAAACATCATCAGCAAATCATAGGCATTTCTGCAGTGTTGTTGGTCTCTGCCTTGAGTTGCTTGCTCTCCATCTGCACAGCACACTGATATATGACGTCATCTGGAAAAGCTGTTGTATCTACTGTCTGAGAATGTTGACAGGCATAAGGGAAAATAAGAGATACGCTGAAATCTTTATCTGAATCTGGAAAACCAACATGTGGTCGAGCAAAGCATGAAGAAGGTATTTTCCCTAATGTCCTGTATCTTCAACTTATTTTTCAGTGTATGCTTTTTCCCTCCTGTATTTCAAGATAGACTACTGTATTTAGCATCTGAACTAGAGGTAACGTATCAACAGTGATATTTCATCTCTGGGAGCAGGCAAAACTGGTAGTTTTGCTTTAGATGTTCTCTTTAGCTGTAACTCCCCAGTCCCTTTGAATTTATATAACACTTTATTTTGGGTTGCAAAAGTCTGATGCACTTCTACCCTGTCATTTCTCTGATCTCTGAATCTCCAAAAAAGTGTTTTAGTTTATCAAACAGCCTCAGCTTTTCCCAGAGGAGCTGTTTTGCTCTCGGCTGAAAGCTGGATGTGCACAATTTATAGTGAAAATGGATTGAGGTGTTGGGCCAGGTACACATACAGTATCTTTTGGAATGAGGCTCCGGTGTGAGCGCTCTCTCAGATAGTCGTGGAAAAGTATTGCAGAATAGGTGGGCATGCCCTGAATCAGAAATGTTTACAGAGATCACAGAGGAAATGAGGTAATTCTGTGGAGCTACTAATGGCAGAGTCTTGACAGAGGATATGTTTCATTTATCCTATCTGCATCAAGGTCGACGTGGCAATTACCACGGCGGGGAGAAGCTAAAAAAGAAAATCCACCGGCCCAGTGGTGAATATACAACAAATCACCTGAGCTGTTCAGGGCAGGGAAATTTTAAAATGGGTGATATAAAGTGTAGCTCAAAGGCAGACTGTTTAAGCATGGAGGAAGAGAGTGAATGGTTTATTACCCAGCCCAGCAGAGTAGCTCTAAAAGCCCACTGCAAGCTCACACGTTTTATGTAGCTTATACACATGTGGCTGGTTTAGTAGACATGATATACTGCTCATTCTGTTTCCTGTGGGAGATATCCACCAGTAGCATTTTTAGTCTCAGATTACGATTAACAAGCTTCATAACAGTCCCCATGTTGCATCTGTATTTTCATATATTCCTCTCATTACAAGTGTCGCATAAATAAAAAGGCAATTAACAAGAGCCCTACCTGCTTTATTAGTATGAGAAGCACGACAAGGATCGTCTCAGTGTGCCACCAGGCCCTTGTCACCATCACCTTCCATCCTCCTCCTCTCCTCTCACCTGAATAGCTGCTCAGTCCCACAGTGTTGTCTCTCTTGATCCCTTTACCACAGCTTTCCCACTTGCCTTCATCCCTTCGCCGTCTTCTTTCCCTTCCTCCACGCTTGTTACAGTCTGTCAGGCTAGCAGCGCAGCACACTTGCTGCGTTCACGCCGGTTGGTCAGCTCAGATTGGCATGCACAGTGTGTCTCCTGGACTGACCTGCCTGCCTGCGTTGCTCTCCTATTAAAATTCCTGTGCCAGATCCCCAATGAGGAGAGTGTAGCAGGGTCAGCCGGGCTCGCTGGCCTCTCTCCCCCTGCCTGCCTAATGAAGAGGACGCCTGTTGGGTTCATTATTAAAGAACTGCTAATAACAGACGAGGAAAGAGGAGTGACGGAGAGGTGGGGGTGAGTGAGATGGCAAAATGGAGGGAATGGACTGGGGGGTGAGAAATTGCTAAGGTGGTGCAGTTTCTAGCAAGAAACAAAGATGCAGAGGCTGTTAAATATACTTTAACATGCAGCAACACTGCTCGACTCTTACTAGCTTTGTGGAAAGCTTTTTGAAGCAGTGTGTGTTGCGTATTGTAGATACTGGAGTGGCTCTCATACCTTAAGTATTTATAATCAACCATATCATTTAAATAGGGCACATGAAAACAACTTTTTAATAATTGAATTTGTTGCTATTTGAATTGCTCTGAACAATAGCTACACCACAAGAAAATCTGGCTGTATTTTTGTGCCGTTTTTTTTTTTGTGTGTCATAATTTGAATGACGATACTTCAGGGTGTTTTATCACCACCTTTTTCTCCTCGCTCTGTATCGGTGGATGCTTATTCTGAGCTGTCCTCGCCACAAGAGGACCCCATTTACTATAACTACCTTAAAAGCAAGGCACGTATATTTGTATAGCACTTTTCAACAACAAGGCAAATCAAAGTGCTTTACATGAGGCGTGAAAGGCATTAGGAGAAGATTTTAAAGAAACACAAAAACAGTATAAAAACACATTTGAAAAGTATTTGTAACAGAATACAGCAGTGTTTTAATGTGTATATGCTGTGCCTTTCTCTTCTTTTTTATATTCCTCTTCTGTAAATCTTTCGTCTTTGTTGGTTCATGAGTCACAATTACTCAGGCTTCCTTCGCGGTATGGAAAAGTGTGGAATTTTGTTTGATTAATTTCCAGGTCTGGATAAGTATGGAAAAAAGAGAGTATGAAAAAATAATTGTTTTCTGAAATATGAAATTCAGTATCATTCAAGCAGGTTTTTTTTTTTTCGTATTTGGTATTTGGAGGCAGTCAGCGCAGCCAAAATGTTTACCACTGTGTAAAAAAGTGCAGGCCAGAGCGAGGTTCATATCATTGAAGGAAAGGCAAGAAGTATAGTGTGCGAATGAACACACACTCCTGCGTGGAGCTGCTCTACGCCTGTGTGTCACAGCCTGCAAAGCAGCTCTGTTCCAAGTGGCCTATAACAACCAAATCCAGACATCTATGACCAAATTAGGTTGAAAGATCTATCCATCTATCCATCTATCCATCTATCCATCCATCCATCCATCCATCCATCCATCCATCAAGCAAGGCTGCATACGTGCAGTGAAAATTCTATTATTTAACCTTTTTCAACTTTCTCAACTCAAAATATGGGGGGAATAATTATATAATACTATTTATTCAATATGTTAAGGAAAAATCAGACAAGTATAGGTAGCACCGGACGTTTTGTTCCTCTTTGAGCAAAAATGTTTGACAGTGAAATGTCATCTAAATTTCTGCGTAGGAATGTGGAATGAGGGGCCACAGTATAGGCATCTAGCAAAAATGAAATCCCATGTGTGTGGTGTCTTTAATGCCTGTTGGAGAGCAGGCGTATTTACCTACATGTCCGCTGAATATTCCAATTCTTAGCGCAAAAATCCATATGTGCTCAATGCCTGCTTCTGCATTCAACAGCCTTTTGCCGGAGGAGCCATTAATTACACTGGGATTATCATGTAACTATCCAGCACATATTAGGCGGAGGATAATTTCCATATAGATACTTGGTTTTTTTGAGGGTGATAATAGAATTCCTTATAGCTGCCTGGAGCACATCCATTCTGAATTAGCCTGCCTGCTGCGCATGCTTTCAGTAAGCTATGTGAGGTATTACAAAAGTCCTCAGCGTCCCAACCCAGGTCCCAGAAATTATGCATGTGTGCTTGCGTTGATGTGTGGTATGCCTTTTCAGGTCTGGGATGCTTAAATCTGCAGAGCTCCCCACCATATGTCTCTCAGGTGTCCTGTCCTACAACAAAAACCAGGCAAAGGTTTAAAGCAAATGACATACCATAAATAGCCAAGCCTTACAGCATAAATATGTATCTCAACTTTTGTACCATGTCTTTGAAGAAACAGAGAGAGCCCATCTCATGACTTGAAATAGTTGAGGAAGCAGAAAAAAACAATGGAATGCAAGTGTATATTTCCGTGAAACAGGACAGGGATGTTTATATGGTTTTCATGCAGCGTGACCAGGGCTATTAGTTTCTGGTCACTGCTAAGAGGCAAACCACAAGGCCTATTAAAAAGGAAGTTGGCCAAATAATTTAAGCAGGATATAGGATCTAGTTGCACACTACAGGAAAAAAAGCATTGAAGGAAGAAAATGGAAAAAGAGATGCATAGACGAGAAGACATATTTCCATTTTGGGGAGATGGGAGCATGTTTTATTCAGCTTGTTTCAGCGACACGGTGAAAAAGAGGCTGCTTAGATTAGCGTAATGGAGCTTCCCATCAGATCTTATGAGCCTCTGATGTTTACAGTCAATCATTGATGGAATGACAACAAGCAGCAGGGACACAGGAGTGCTGCTGTAAGGGCTTTCAAGACAAGGAAATGACTGAAATTCCAAGTCCCCCCCATGTAGGCAGGAGCCGTTATCCTCATAACATCGAGGAAAAGTGTTGAAATAGTCATGTGATTCAATACAGAAATAATAAGAAGTTTGTTCAGATAAACCCACTGTAATCATTAAATGGAGAGAGCCTGTGTTTTCCCTCTCCGTGCGTCTAATCTAGGTCACAATTGGATGGCTCATCCCTGTGCAGAAAGTAAATCCACCCAACGATCGTAGAAGGCCTTATCCTACTGTTTACAACAGGGCCGGGTCGATATCCACAGGAGGCGCTCAAATAAACAAACCATAAATGCTGAGGCTTCTGCTGGCCTCAGAGATTATGGCTGTAACAATGATTAATTTTAACAACCTGAGCTAATTGTCTCCGAAACTTTAGTTAACAGCAAATATGATCTAGCCCTGGGTGCTTTTCTCTTCTGTAATGAAGAATAATGAGCAATGAAATTACTGCTGGCACTTTTTTTTCTTTTTTTCGTCAGAGATTTGTAGAGAGCACAGAGGCCAGCAGGATGTGAGTCCGGGAATGAAGAGATAGACTGTATCTGTCTGCGCGTCTGTCTGCCTGGAAGGAAACGAGCGAGGAAGGAAGGAATAGAGACTTGTGTTTGGCTTGGAATCAAATCTGAACCTCTTGATGAATGTGAGGGAGTTAGCCTTTTGCCTGTGTGTTTTGTATCAGCCTTGTTTCTTCTTGACGCTCTGCTCTCTGCTGCTTGCAGGCGGCGTGTCACATCTCAGCCTTTTAGGAGGCATCCCATGAAGCCTCGGCATTTTTGTCTTTGTTATGATGGATAAAGATATTGTCCTCCCCTCTCTGCCTCCTTCCTCCTTCTCTTCTCTCTGTTTACTGTCCTCCCTCTCTGTCTCTCCTTTCTATCTCCCCCCTGTGTGCATGCATAGAAGTGTATAACACCAGTACTGCTGTAGAAGGCAGCTTGTCCTCGAGCAGTGTCTGTGATTCGCCTTCAATCTTGGCTGTGCGCTGGAACACCACCTGAGGCTGGAGATGAGACCTCTCCACAAGTGGCAGAGCTTAAACGCCCTCTTTTATCTACACTGTCTCTCCCATAGTGCAGTGAGGAGGAGCAGGGAGAGAGGGAGGACCAGCCTGATCCCTACTAGATGCACTCAGGCAGAGAGATGTGCACTTAAAGCGTGTGGTGTTTATGTGGAGGAGGAGACTTTTAACACTGACTGACAGCTAGGGATATCATGAGAATCAACACTTTGGTACCAAATTGATAACAAAATGCTGAAAACCTGACGGTACTCAGGTACCAGGGATGCAATTCTTCCGGGCCTGACTGAGCAGGATATGCTTACAAGTGTTCTAGTCTGCTGTTAAATGCCAAATGAAGAAGAAAAATGCCTACCAGTACAGAACATTGTGGAGGATGGCAACAAGTGCAGCTGCACTGACAGCTCTGACTCGGCTTGTTGGGGGAAAAAAAAGTGTTTTCCCCTGAGGCCAGCATTTTTAAAAATTTGTTGCACACTGCCAACGGCAGCAATGCGACGGGGTGCTGAGTGTCTGCGCTGGGCCAAGCGCTGTACGTTAGTCTTTTATTTCTGGCCGCTAAGAGTTGAAAAATGTTTAACTTCGGATGCAGATCCACCTAGAGTTCCCAGCCAGTTACCAGACAACTCCCAGCCACATATACAGTTTCAATCCAGCCAGGGACGGGCAATTCTACGTCTCAGCATCTGTGCTAGACACTGTAACTTTTAACACAGCCATCCAATCACAGTGAAGGAGGGGCGGGAAATGGCTTACCACAAAGACCAACTGTTACATCTTGCCTCTGAACAACAACAATGGAGGAGAAATATGTTAATATACTGTAGCCTATATGCTATTATTATTTAGGGCTGTAGTCAACCAAAGAAAATCTTTGTCGACTGAAGTCGTACATAATCAACTAATCGATTAGTCGTGAGCATTTTTCCTTCTGCAGTGGTGTGTCTGTGTCACTCTGCAGTGACACCACCAAAACACTACTCGGTGGTGGAGGACTGTGTTAAGTGCTGTAAAGTTTAGTTGATTCAAAACACACATTTAACATGTCTTAATAGAGCCAATTTCAAACACAAGTACGCAAATCAGCTTCACTATAACTCGCAGCATTCACAGACGAACACTTGTTTTTATGTGGACACATTTCCCCCACAAATACAACATGCTAATGTTATTAGCACAGGTCTACGGCATTTTATATTGTAAAATTAGCCTAGCATCTAGCGATCTTTTCCTCTTTTCATATAAAGCCAGGGAAAACAGCAACATTTAACAAAGGTAATGGCACATAATTTGGCTCCATTACAACTCACAAGATTCACTGACAAAACAACTGTCACACTAAACATGTTTTCCAAACAAATACAACATGCTAAAGTTAGTAGCGCCAACTGATGGCATTTTACATTGTATAAATTAGCCTAGCGACGAACGGAGATTTCCTCTGTCCACATGAAGCCAGGATAAATCCCTGAAGAATAAATCACACACAAGACTTTAAATGCTATTTTAGTGGAGGCTTTTCTGTTTTGAAAACACCCCCATTTTCACAGGTAACTTAGCCTGTGTGTAATGGATTAATCCTGGAAAGCTATTGATGTAGCCCTTTTCTCCTTATTAAAGGAACACGATTACTAGACCAATGAAAATTTGGTCAGACGAGAGCATATCGACCAAATAATCGACCAGGAGACTACAGCCCTATTATTATTGCCCACAAGTCTTATGAGCTCAGAGTAGTACTTTGCGTTTGAGGCAGATCATTTGGGATTAAGTATAAAATTTAAATTTCATTTCATTAAATGTTTTTAGTAAAGGCGTTCATGTTTTAGAACATCAGATTTATTGTTTTTTTCCCCAGTGGAATTGAATTGCTTATTGAGAATCATACAATTTTACTGGTTTTGATATCGACGATTAAATTTCTTGTATCATAACATGCCTACTGACAACACACAGTATGCTCCATTGTCATATAGGGCTGGGCGGTATGACAAAATTTTCATATCACGGTTTTAAGAAAAAATCGTATCGGTTTCACGGTATTTTGCTCAGGTTCGGCCAACTTGACATGCTGCTGTGTTGTGCTATGGCCTATTCAAATGCCGGAATTTGTTATTTACACACGCTCCGCTCCATTCATTTGAGCGACACGTAGAGAAGCCAGCGGGATTGTTTACCGTTTGCTGAGCCGAGAGGCTGCATGTAGGCTGCATGAAATGTTAAAGCATTTTCCACCTAAGTTATTACATATGTTTTAGTTATCTACAAGTTTACTGTGCTGTTTGTCATCTACTCGCTTTCAAATGTCTGCCACGGACATTTACACAATGTCACGGATAAACATGGGTAAATGCATGAAAAAAAATAATCACCTCTGATAATGGTTTATTCATTTAAAAACACATTGTGCTCGTTTAGCACACTATTTCATGTAGTTTTTATCTGCTGGAGGGTCGCGTAGGGGAGCGTAGCGCGACAAAAATAGAAGAGCCGCGTAAAATAGAGAGTTGTCGCGCGACAGACGGGG
>NC_065527.1:23176934-23186302 GCF_006386435.1 Epinephelus moara
CACTCTCACCCGCTCAAGCGTGCCTGTGGTGTGCAGCGGTGAAATGGGTCCCCACTGAAACACTTTCCCGCCGCGCACGTTCCGGACGTTGTTTGGGCTATTCACCGGTATTGCGGTATATGAAAAATTCATATCATAACGAAAATAAATACCGGTTTGCGGTACAAACCGGTATACCGCCCAGCCCTATTGTCATAATAACATGGTATCAGCTGGTGAAAAGATCTAATTGATCTGAACTGTTCTCTTTTTTTAGTTCTTCAGCTGTGTCTGCTGTAGCCTACTATGAGAACATGTACTTCCTCCTCAATATCTCCAGTTTCTCCATTGTTTGTCAGAGGAATGCACAGCATTTGGTATGGCCAGTGCGGACTTGTATGGGATTAGTATTGTTATCACATTCCTCCTTCACCAAGGTGCAAAAAGACCCTGACCTTTACCGTAATCACTCTAACCTACACGGTATCTGACACAGCACAAGCGTATCCATATCGTTCTCTGCCCGCAGTCCACAGGCACCTTGGAGAGTCAATAGATGTAATAAAACTTATTAACGCAGTTGGATTGAATATGTACGTTACACTCGAGACATAGTTAAGTTAGGGGCGCCGACAGAGAACTCGAATCCAACCCTGCATTTTATTCAGTGTGCAGCAAGCAACTCCATTACTGAAAAGGTTGCCGTTTCTTGAGCGAGGGAAATTGGCAGCTTTCTCTCAGTCCACTCCAGCGTATGCAGGGGGATGAGTTCACATGCCCCTTAAAACACTGAACTCTAATTTAACCACAAGCCTTGATATCGGCAGGCTCTGGCTTGAACTCTGTCTCAACTGCTGGGTTGAGGCAGGTGAAAGGCCTTTATACTGTATGTGTGTGATGGTGGAATGAGGGAGGAGTTGGACACAATTTTCTCGTTAACAGACTCACACCCTGCTTCTGTATTGGCTGTTAGGTTATTGTCATATTACGGTATTATCAATATATTTCAACATATTCTCATTCCCACCTTGTCAAATATGGCAGCTTGATCAATGGCTCTAGGTTAGTTGAAAGTTAGTTGTAAGCCCAGTACATCTCTGAAGATTCTAAAGGATGCCTTGTGGTTTGAATCAGACACCCACAGCCACTGACCACGCTGCCATATTTGACACCCTGGAAATGAGAAGGGGCTGTTTATTTAGGGCCTCCATGGTCAAGCATTTGTCAACATAAAAAAGGATCTAGTGAAGAAACTTTTCACAGATGAAGTGATTTGTTCTTCCCACATACTCTATTTCCCTTTGATTGTTTCCCAGTTGTGGTAAACAGCACTAGTCAGGCAGTGTACTGGGTGCATTTTGTAAGTTCACAGTGGTGTGTATACTTCCTCTGAACAAGAGCTGTACTCCTAATGACTCACACAGTCCACTCCTCTGCTCGGCCCTGTTTGCAAAGATGTTCTGGAGAGGGTCGTTGAGGGCAAACCTTGAGGAAATACATGGTTGGAAGTGGAAGCTGCTTCATTGTACTTCAGAAAAATTATAGAAGTTGAACTACTTGATGGGGGTCAGTAGTACTTACAATAACATGGCGTTAAATGGATGATGACAGTCCAGTCCTATTAAGTACGTGCTCAAGATGCTTGATGGCTCCAATGCTTCTGAAGCTGCATTGACCATCGACATGTAGTCTGATCTTTTCCGAGGTTTTTTAGTCTCTATTATATATATGCCCTCTTATCATGAAACCTTGCTTTATTGTCAGCATTCAGTCACTCTTTTAAAGATGTGTTTATGATTTGTGTATTACTGTTTTTATCCTTCCATATATACCACTTGCCCAGATACAATGTCCTTCAGGAAGAGCAAAGCCTCCTTCTGTCAGCTGAAGCACTCGAGCAGACTCGAGCCTTGGAGCTGCACAATTCATTAACTAAAAAGGAAAGAATTACAAGCTGGCCAGATATGAAATCCTCACTGCTGTGTATCACTTTCTGTCTCTATCAAACGAAGCATTAAAGAGAACAGTCGTCTTCAAAATAAAAGCAAGGAGAGTTCGGAGGTTATCACCTCATTAATTTGCTTCATTCTGAAAAAATACAGAGCAGACAGTGTGATTGTGCGTTGCCATCCAACATTTAATTAATTTCAATCACCTTGGGTTATTGTGAGTCCACTTCTCTTTCAAGCATGTCGCTAAATGACTATTTTTAGGCTATTTCACTTGCAGTTTTTTTTAATCTCTCTATGGCCCCTCGCTCGCTCTCGGTCTTTGGTCATTAACATCTTTATCATTGTGAAAACACAGAGAGCCTCTCTAGAATGATAACTTGTTGCTCTCATTTTTAACCTCCTGAGAATGCAGTGAAATTGGGACTTAGTTGAATTCACATCTCTATTATGCCCCCTTGGTTCCTTTGTAAAAATCAAACACTAACCAGACCAGAACTAAAAGGCAGAACAGGGTTTATCCTGACTCAAAATGAGGCAGAGGTGGTACAATCCTGATCATGTGCAAAACACTTTTTACAAGCAACATATTTTAGGAGTCCTAATAATTACATGATTTAAAAAAAAAGAAAAAAGAAAAGACAATTATTGTCCAAATTATTAGCAGGGATAGTCAGTGGTAATGTCTAAATTGAATATAATATAATATAATATAACCAAATAACCAAACATATGTGAAGGTTAGAGTATTTGCTTACTACAACTGGGTCTAATGGTTGTGTGAAAAAAATCAGGATCACAATATTTCGCATCACAATACATAGAGATAATCATTTTTGGCATACTTGTTTAGCCCTAGTCTGCACTGTCATCACTTGCGCTGTTGTCTGATTGTGTATTCCTGAAGAAATAAATGACAGCCTCAATAACCTAATCTGCCTCTCGGGCCTTAAACATGAAATGTATTGGATGGGCCATTGAATTCAGCCAGGAGTCTTCTAGAAGCCTTAAAAGGGGAGGAGCACATTAAAAGTGCTGATGAATCCAATCAGCCTGTTCGCAGGCATCCAACACAGATATGCCGGTGCACTAAGCAGCGCTACTCAAGGGCTTAATTAGAAGGATGCTTGTGTATTGTTTGTTTTCAGGCATTAGTAAAGTCTGTGTGTCCTGATAATGGAATTGGCTGGGAAATGGAATCGTTTGGCCCTGCCTTCATGCTGCTAGGCCTGATACTGCTTGTCAACACCATTGTTTCCTCACCCTCCTGTGAAGCCCCTATCGATGTCAACGAAGGAAGACAGCTCTGCAGCAGCCAGCCAACCCCTCAGCCGGAGCACTCAGGTTCGACTGTCAGCTAACAAGGCCCTCCATGCTGGATAAGAGTCTTTTGTATTAGAATCTAACTCTAATTAGCAGCTACAGTCCTCCCCCTGCAGCCTCACACCTCAAATCATCCCGTCATTGCATGTATGCAAACAGTTTTTTCTGCTCTCTCAGTGTGCATCGCAGTACATCTTCATACCTCGACTTCCTGACCTTTCACTCTGCCGATGTGTGAACAGCTACAGAGCACAGCAGGTAGTATGTCCAGTATGTGAACTTAAGGTGCAGTGGTTATAATAGAGGATGAATATTCATGATATGCAAATACAGCAGAACTGAATGATAGTGGTTGAAATATTTCAATATAGCAAATATCAAGCCTGTTGATCAGCACAGATTATATGTTACTTAACTGCTTTCTTAATTATGTTGTTGATGCATTGTAATCCCTACTTGGATTCTGTCAGAGCCAATGTTTGTCGGGTATTGAAACGGAACATAAATGTCGTGTTTTGAGGATGACAGACATACAAAGGGCAGGACCTTGGAACCAGAGCCCAAGGTTCACGTCCAGACTCCTGTCTTAGGTTTAAGCAACAAATGCACTTTAGTTTAGGTTAGCGAAATACCATTTTCGTAACCGCTTATCCTCTTGAGGGTCGCGGGGGTGCTGGAGCCTATCACAGCTGACATTGGGCGAGAGGCAGGGTACACCCTGGACAGGTCACCTGACTATCACAGGGCTGACACATAGAGACAGACAACCACCACACGACAACCACCGCGACAGTGCTAACCACCACACCACCGTGCTGCCCACCATGATTTCAGTTTAATGTTAATAAAAATGGTAATACAAAAATAATGCTCTAGTCACTACAACTGGATACTGTATTGCAGTATTGCAGTTTTTGGGGCTTTGAAGCTTCGGTGATAATTACCAGCAAATATTCAACGTTTCGATGGGAGGCAACGGAACCTGGGGTGAGGGAGCCCATTGTGTTGTGTCACATTGAATCAACTACTTGAACATAACCCGACTTTAGTAAAACTTAGCGCTGCTGTATGTGTGGGTGTGAGAGAGTGATCGAGAGAAGAAAGAGGAGGTGGAAGGTGGACTATTGCACGCATTGTTTCCATAAGTTATTCACCACTCACCATGCCGCTGCCGCTTGCAAAGGAAGTGCTTCACTGCAGTTGCCAGCTACGGACAACCGTCTGCATCACACAGCCAATGTAATCGCTTGAAGTGGCATTCAGTGACTATGCTGAGTACACTGGCCTCATTAATGTCTGACACTTGCTAACTCCTTTCAGTTTCCACTAGTTTACTGATGAAAAACAATTACCATGGATTACCATGGCAACAATTAAAGCTTGCAAGTGTCGAGGTCAGCCCAAATAACCACTTGATATTGAATGTAGTGAAATACTACGTTTTGCTGTTATGTGTATCAAAAACTAACTCATTTTGATAGCCATTATTTTGTTAATTATTAGTTAGTAAAACTTGTAACGTAATATGATCATGTCATGGGAAAGTAATACCCGTTTGTCAATAAAGCCATTTACTGTATACACTACATATTAATCTTTGATTTAAGAAATTCCAGACTTCAGTCCTGAGAAAAATGGCCTCACACAGAGACATAACAGTGAATGAGCACTGCTGCTGTTGAAAATATTTATGTATTTTAGCTGCCTTTTACTGTCTGTTTTACTCTCTGAATGCCAAAAGCAAATTTCCTTTTCCTGTAAAGTAATGGACAATAACGTTTTCTTATCTTATCATGTATTGTGTTGTAAAGTAAGATGAAAAAATAGATAAATAAGCTGACAAGTCATCATAAGTACCATGTATATAGGTTGTCAAAGATGTATAAAATAGCATATACTTGGACGAACAACTCCCATTGACTGTGGGCTTTTTTTACATTAACCTTTACTTACACGACTGCGGCAGTCCACGGCAGTCCACGGCAGGTTAGTTAGAAAGTCAACCAGCCAAACCCACCGGCTTGATACAGGAATAAGGGAAGCTTAGGAATTCTTTCACAGGGCGAGGCAGGAATTCAATCAGTCGGACTATAGGGTCTAGGAAACTGGGCATCCGACACAGTTATGCTTCAGCACTTTTCAATTTGGGCTTGGCCTGCCTCAGCCTCCGGCCTGTAGCATATCATTAATGAAAGTCACATTAGGCATCACTGTCATCCTTAGTCATCCCACTCAACCAGTAGGAGGTTTCAGAGCTGTATGGGAGGCTAATGTTCATAGCTGTATCCAATACAGCTCTCCCACTCCTATACTCTACTCCTGCTTGCATGATACTCACTGGGTCTATCAAAGCATGATGTGCCTCAGCTGCTCTGGAAGTCCCAACCATATCCTGCTTGAGAAACTCTATGGAAAACAGAGGATGTAAGAAATGCCTCATTATCTGCGGTTCTTGAATTTAATGGATTATTGATCTTTTTTGTAATATCTTTGATAGAAATAACCTGTGACATTCACCCTGACCCAGCCCTTCCTCTATCATCATCTCAAATGATTCATGATGTTTATGCTGCCCTCTTTGTTGCTCAAGCACTTCCTCATGTGGCATAGTAGAGGTCATGGATTCCTGCATTTATGCAAGGAGGATTAGATGTCTTGGGTTTCCTCATGTTGTGACCTTATCCTTTAACTGAGTTCCTTACACAGTCACAGCCTGGCCTGGTCTCTCAGACCTTTGACCTTCAGGGGGGTGCTCCATACTGTGAGGGCCAGCTCACGTTGCCTTCTTGTGAGATTCTGTGCTTCTGACAAATGGCTTTTAGTGGACATATTTGGTACTTATCATAGTAGTGCTTCTATGGTGAGAGTTAATGCGCTCTCTTGCCTCGCTGTGTTTAAGTGATTCGGCCACATAAGGTCAAATTCCATAGCACACACTGCATTTTTTCATGAGGCTTCTGACGTCGTCTGAATTCCCTTGTCAAAAAGCTGCTGCTGCTGACCTGTCAAGCAGTCATTCCCTGAAAAAGAATTTAGTCTGTTTACACATACTATTACTGTGGAAGCTCAGCAAAATGCCACATTGTGATGGCCCTGTAACACCAAGGTGTCTGCAGGTCCTTAAAGTCTTGAATCCAACTGTTAAAATATTAGGCCGTAATTTGTGAGTTTTTGAATGTATGAGCTCTTAATTGTCACACCTATTTATCACATTTCATTTACAAATCATTACATTTCTTTTTATCAAGACAAGACAAGCTCTTTCAGTGTGAAAGTCCACTTTTTCTGATGAAACCTACCCTGCTCCATGAGTTGGACCAACCCATGAGAAGTGGGTTAAAAGAGAAAAAATAAAAGTAAACCATAAATGAAATGCATGTCTTTATCTATATTCACAATTTAGTCCTCTAAAGCAACACAATGGGCAGCATATCACTCCATCACATTTACAGTGTATAGCACATCGCCTAAGATAACACCATACAGAAATGAACTCAAACACACCTCGTAGGCTGCCTTCTACTTATGAGGGGCTCAGTCTCTCTACGAAGTCCTTGTCCTTGTCTTCTTCATGTTATCAAACAACAGATGCAAGCTTAAGAGCTCATCTTATGCTTCTTTTGCACTCCACTTGCAAGGTGTGTTAATTATGATGTAATAATGCGACACCTGAACAGGTAGGGGACCAAAAAATTGCAAGATGCTGTGACACTTTGCCATGGTATATGGCGATATAGCCTAACAACGTGATGGCTAAAGCCAGCGAGAAAATGGGGTCATTTCCGTAACATGAAAGACAAGACAACAGAAAAGCCACTTATATGCACAAGCCACTAACTGGACAGGGGTGTGAATTACTTAAAGTTATGGTAGATCGCTCTCAGGATTCTGTCAAAATGACAAACTGGCTTCAGATTTTGCCGTCATCGTTAAAAAAAAAAAAAGCTAGTCAATGAAGGAGAATATTCAATCAACATGACCTCTGCTCATATTCTCTTGCACTTACCTGTTGGCAAAATGTAGCTGAACTCACTATACAAAAAACACCTCTGCATACAACCATATATATATATTTACCCTCATACCTATCTGCAATGTTTGAATATAGAAAGATGATTTGTCCAAAACCTTGGAAAGATCTTAAAAAGCATTTAATTTAAGTGTTTGATAGTGGTAGACACCCTGAACACAAGCAACGTGTGTCACTTGAATAACTTGCGCCTTGTCTTGATGTATGCTCTATGTGTATCCATGTAACTTGTCCGTATCCATTTTGTCTGGGAGATTTTTTGACACTTCTTGATGTCATGTCAGTTTCTTTTGGCACTTTGACAGATTAACACATTGACAACAAGACTCCTGTTTTTGGATCTCACTGTAGGGGCTCCTTGTTTCTCCCCGACTCTTCGCTTGACTTTGTTGTCTATATCATGTCACCTCTCTTAGCCCGTGGCTCCATTTCCATACACGAGCTGTCAAAAGAAATCACTCTCATTTATCTGCCTGAGAGGTAGGACGTGCTAAGAGGTCTGAGTGTGCATTGTGGTCTGATTTGGATGACAAGGCGAGACGGAAAAACAAGGAAACTCCTAAGGGTTTAGTGTCAAAAGCCTTGTTGCAGTATTTATTGTTACTTGCACTACACGGGCTTACACATGTGTGCACATTCACACGTGGATCACTATAACCTGGCTATGTATGTGTACTATGAGTAATTAAATTCAGTCTGGCAGCAGACTATTCTGCTCTCTCGCAGCTTGAGAGGCTATATAAAAGAGGGTGTGGAGCATGTGGAAAGTGTGATCCTCCATCTGCAGTTGCCTACATGGCCTGTCTCAGCCCCAGAGGACACATGCTGCAGTAGGAGGATTTGTTTTGTGCAGTGCAGTGAAATGCATCTTGCCACTGAAAACTCAGACCACCAAACATAAACCAAAACCACAAATGATAGTTTCATTAGACCCGATGAACGTGAGGAAAACTTGCGGTGTGGATTCGGAAGCTATTACTGTTTTTCTGACGGAATTACAGAGATTGATGGCTCAGACGATCATAAATCATGAAGTTTCTGGAGCTGACTCAGTGTTCGTGGGCGACCCTCCCCGCCGTTTTCTGATTTATTGTTAGTTTGGCCATTTGCTGAATGTTGGTGAACACTCCAGTGTGCACCAAATCATTTGGTCCCTGAGAAATGACGACAGGAGTAAAAAGTGATGCTCATTAGCTGACCCGTTTGTCTTTTCCACATGATGTTCTCTTTTGCATGATCTGCCAACTGGCTTACATGATAGAGCACTATGTACTGAGCAGAAATTAGCATACGACTAAAATAGGTACATATGTTCAAATCGTGTTTGTCCAGTATTGAGTGCCAATAAACAACAACCTTTGCCAAGAGAATCAGTAGTTAACTTTTACTTCTCCGTCAACAGTGTTTTTTATTGTTTGTAAATGTAGTTTTTATTACATTTCTACAGAAGTCTGAATTTTACAGTGACAATAGTCTTTACAAATGCATCTTGATGAAGCTTGCCCTGCTCCTGATGTGGATGTTGTATAGAAACTGCAGTCTCTATGCATTATCTTTTGATGCTGTAATGTGTGTCTCTTGACATCTTGCCTCTGATTTATCCTCTCATGCCCTGTGATTTGTGTGTTGCTACTGTTGTGATGTGCTCAGCATCTTGTCATGTGCTGCCCCAGAGGAACATGATGTCAGGAGAGTGAAGCAGGCACCATGCGCTCACTCCCAAGTCATCAAATACCAACGTTTGGTCAGTGGACCTATGCCTCAAACTATGACGCTCTAGGTAACCCTCTAGCATCCGTTTTGGACGCTCAGGGGGGAGGGGCACGGTCGTTTCTGCTGCGTACATGCATAGTGTTTTTACAAAATAAACTCCATCAAACTCCAAAAAATTCTTCCTTTACCTCTGGAGGCACTGCCCGTAGTTACGTAACGGAAGTTACGTTCAATGTTCGTATCGTTCAACCCCTTCACTTCTGGCGGTGCCCCCAGGGAATCGCCTTGTTGTTTACAAATAGCCTACTTCCAGGTAGAAAACCAGCAGAGTTTATCTATATATATATATATATATATATATATATATATATATA
>NC_065527.1:23186312-23224652 GCF_006386435.1 Epinephelus moara
AACATTTAAGTGTGGAAAACATGCAAAAAAGTAAGAAATCAGGAAGGGGGCAAACACTTTTTCACACCACTGTATGTATATATATATATATATATATATATATATATATATACATACATTTTTCACGTCACTGTATCACCGTTTAGACTAATCTGATGTTTGTAAAGTCTATAAACAAATGATTGAACAAACATCACTATTTCTGTGTATGGTCATCGACATGGTCATCGTAGATTAGCTGGGCTAACCGTTAGCTGTTAGCCCTGTTAGCGGTGTCTGTAGTAACTCAGTAACTCAATAAACGGTCCATGAAAAAAAAGTTTTTCCAGCGGATATCTTAGTTACAACATGACTGAGCTAGCAAAGAAGTTTTGCGTTGCTATGTGTGGTATTTATTCAGTTTTGGGAAATCACGATGTCTAGAAAGCATCAGTGGCTGCAGCTGACAGGGACAGCTGACAGCAGCAGCAAAGCTAACATCAGGACGTCATCTGTTAAAAGCCTCCTGTTGTCGGATACAACATGAAATTACTTAATCATGTTGTAACTAAGACATCTGCTGGAAAAAATATTTTTTTCACGTTGACGAGACGGCGTTTTGGGTGGAGCGGTCGCCATGGACGCGGAGCTTGCTGTTTCTGTAGGCACATATTTCCTGGGGACACCTGCATGTCTCGGCCCCGCCCCCTCCATTGTGATTGGCTAAACCGCAGCATCGCTCAAACTCAAAGCCCCCAATAAAAGACCTGACTTTGGCTATGTTTCTTAAATGATAAAAACATGTCTGGACCACTTTTTTTACATGAAGTTCAAAGTTCAAGTCCTGGTCAAAAATGACGCTGAGGTTTCTGGCTGAGGGTTTTACAAGAGGTGTTAAATCGCCAAGGCTTTCCAAAATTAGTTTTCTTGTTGTGGATTGACCTATAACAATGACATCGGATTTTGACTGATTGAGTTGGAGTATTTGGTGGAAGGCAAGATAATAATATAGATAATACAGAGATAACAACATAGATAATATATTGTAATGTTAGTCATTAGTTTATGTGTGAGGAAAATGTTGATATTCCCAACAGCCTGTTTTTTTTTCTCCTCTGTTCACATACCTTTGCATTTCCTGCAATACGTGACCCACATGCTAGCTTGTGAAATTGTAAGCCTCTTCAACTTCTAGGTGCCGACAATAGCGTTCATGCTGTTTTGCTACCCATGTTATAACAACAATGAGTTCAGGTGTCCCATGTAAAGGCAGCATAACAATACGTACGTTTGTTGCTAATGTAACAAAATGTGGCTATGTTACATTGTTAAAATAACTCCACGCTGACTTTTGCTGTCACACTGGACACAAACACAGACCTTCTGGGTGAAGTCCTGTGTTTGTTTGATCCATTCACCGCCCCTAGCTCTTTATACTAGGTCCTTTGGACAAGTAATAATGATGTGGCCTGTTGTGTCTCATACAGACGTTAAAGGATGCATCTGTGTGTTGGTATCACAAGCCAAGGGCTACTGACCAAGTGTTGGTATATGTGGAGTTGGGAGTGAGAATGCCCTGAGGCAGGAGGCCGGAAGCTGCGTTCTTGGTACAGAGGACTATCACCAACACCATGAGTAGCAAATATTCACTTTGCACTCTATCACCGCAGGGCAGGCACATGAGTGCTTGCACTCCATTAACTTAATTAATTACTGAATGCACACAAGTTCAAGTGCCATAGCTACTTCCTCACATTGGTGCTTTCAGGGCTTTTTCACTGCATCATCCATAACAGTTCAGTGGATAGTGCCTGTAAAGCCAAAGGTGTGAAAAAGGACCATGTGAGTTTCAACTCTGTGTCTGTGAGCAAATTATCAAATCTCTATACCAGCATTTCCAAACAGTTGTGTGTGGATGTTGACAGGAGAAAAGGTAAGGTTCCCCCTCGCAGGCCAAAAGAGCATTACAAAAAAAGGAAAAGCCACATAATCTGACAGGTGGTGGTGCATCGGTATCACAGTACAGTCCTTTCAAAACAGTGACAGTATAGCTGTCGAGCTTTCTCAGGGGGCCAAGAGCCACTGTTCTGACATGTCCCTGTGTCAGCGGTCTAGAGGAGAGCTGGAATGTGCTCATGACTCTACATGCGTACCCTGTTATGCTCCACTGGGGTGCAGAGCGGCGGGATCAGTCTTTTTTTCCCCCCCACTGCAGTCCCTTCCACCCTGTCTTTCATACGTTGGAACGAGTGAGATGGAGAGATAGTGGTGCAGGAGATAGAGCACGAGATATGACGCATTGTGGAATTATTCTCCACTCTGAGGATGTTCATTGCCCTGATATATAAAGAGGCCCAATGTGCGCACTTTTCCTTTGGAAATGAAGTTCACTAAAAGGAGTGTAAACACTTCACTTAAGTGGCTGGCTTCACAAATTCAGGGAAGAATTAACACAATACCATTTTATTACCAGGTTGAGTCTATTTTATTAAAACAACAAAAAAGAAAACATTCAGTGGTCCTTCCCAAACATTTGAGTTCAATGTGACTCAAGTGTTTGCTCTCCGTGGGCCTCACGGTCACTTACCCAGCTCTCACCGAAGGCTGCAAGGAGAGAGAAGGTGTTTACATGTGTCCTCTGGAAGAAGTTTTACTTTGTGATTGCTGAGGACAAACCTATTATAAAAGCTTGATCCAACTCTTAACCATTGGAAAAATTCTGTCTCCTTTACTCAGCGGATAATTGTCTGTCTTTCTTTAGTGGAAATCAAAACAAAGCCCAAGGTTTAATAATAATCTGTGTCTGCCTCTCGCAGCAGTATATCCTCAGCATTTCAGCAAGTCATATTGCAGAAGGCGGCCTCATATGGGAAAGTTGCACAAAACTGTGTGCTCATCTCAAAACTATACAGTTTTCATCCGAGCGGAGAGAGAAGACTTTATTGAATTTAAAGAAAAATGATAACATCATGTGGAGACAGTGTGCAGAGAAAATAGACTTTTATCAAGAAGTGTTGTTATTGGAGGACTGCAGTGTTCGCCGACTTGGTTGCAACTTGGTTTGTTTTCTCGTGCTCTTGTCTTAATTCTTCATTTCCAGCCTCCACAGGGATCTGACGGAGACAACAAAACAGAAAAGAGATTTCGAGCCTGAGAGGAGAAAAGAGTAACTGTGTAGAGGAGAATGGGGTTTTCTGTCCATGTTTTGACCCTGACCCTCTGGGGGTTGTCATTCATATGAGTAATGTGTGTCAGCATGACTTTTTGTTTCCGTTTGTGTGTGTGGTTTCTTTTAAGTTTGTGCTCACTAGCCCTTCGTCTGTTGAAAAGGAGCATGACAAATGTCCATTACAACATTAACGCCCTTTTTCTTTTATCTTCCACACAAGTCAACAACTTTTTTCTCTGTACCTGCACTACTGATGCACAGTGCGTTCCATGATGCCTGACAGATGTGCACGTTTGAAGGTGGTATCAGGTTTCTTCGAGGTTGAAAGGGGGTACAGGCCTAGAAATAGCAGCCGCAGCGGCAGTAGGCAGCTGGGGTCCACGTCATCCTGAGAGGTGCTGCAGCGACCGGGGCCCATCTGGAGGGAACAGAAAGCCAAGGACACTGCAGAAGAAGAGGGGAGGAGAGAGGAAGATACAATGCAAGGTCTTTCTTTTTTGCCTTTCTACACTCACACACGCACAGAGGGAGTCAGACTTAAACAACCTCTGACAGACAGACAAGAGCCTGCCATGGAAGACTCTACGTCACCTCAAAGCCATGCTCATCTCCTCTCATCTTACTCCCCCTCTCCTCTTCCCGTCTTCTCACTTTGGGCCACTGGGACAGATGCGTCAATGACAGTAACACAGACAAACTTAAGTGCTGCCTTGTCCCGCCGCGAGCTACGCTGTGCAGATACATGTGGTTTCTATGGTACCACTACTCATTTTATTGTCGTTTCACATGGCTATTCCGGAATACAGAACAATGATTGCAGCCAGGGATGGGTGATATGATCTAAAATCTATACAGAGATAAAATATCAGATCATGGTAACTGTTTTTCAGCTTGCTTGTGGCATGGCTCCAGGGATGGCCATGCCACGCAGATGGTACAAACTAGGGTCATATGGATTTTTTCCTACCGCGGTAAAACAGCAACTTGTCATATGCAAGTGGCCTACACCGTTGTGAGCATTTATACTTGTGCGATTGTGTGGCTGTGTTGCTCTGCAATTACACCTTCAAAAAGTCATAGAATTATTGAAAATCGTTGAAAGTTTTGGAAAAGTCATGGAATTTTGTTGTGTGTCATGAAATTGTTACAGTAACGTTCTGTTTATAATGCTGCACGTAATGCAACACATCAGAAAAGTCATTTTCTGCTGTCAACATAATGTAGCTCTAATATGTGTTGATGTGTGACAGTGTTTTGTTTACCACCGTGTACATTTCGCCATTTTCTCTCGGGGTTCGTCTCTCCCTTCGTATATGCCAGCTAGCTGAAATTGTGTTTGAATAGAGTTTGAATCTGATATGTTTCAAAATGCTGGGCAAGTGGAACAAGGGGAAAAAAAATCCTTGAAAAGTCATGAAAAGTTTGGAAATTTCTCTTGTGAAAATGTGTGGAAACCCTGTAAAACATTCTTTGATAATGACAATATTAAACAAAAGTACAACATTTGGCTCCATTATAACTCACCAGGTTCACAGATGAAACAATTATCCTCCGCTGGACATGTTTTCCCCTCAAATTACAACTTCTGAGTCCATCACCTGATGCCATTGGGCCCAAAAGGACTTTTCCCCTTAGATTTACACTGAGAGAGAGATGTCTGTGAACCAGTGGATACAATTTTTTGAGCGACATGACCCTTGTGAAATGACTTGTTTAGCTATCAGGATTTGATCCATTCAGTCTGATAATATTTCAATAGTCTAGAAGAACCATTGCTTCATTTTATCCTCATTCAAGTTAGTAGAGAGCTAAACTGGAAGTTAGCCACTCAGCCGGTGGAAGTTAGCAGCAGTACTGGGCCTACCACTTCGGTCCAGACTGAAATATCAAAGTTCATGTTGTTAACATATCAGTGCTTTTCATTCAAGTTTACTTTTCTTACACATGTTGACTTCGGGCTGGACGATATATCGATTATGTACAATATATATAAATATTTTCAAGCAAGTTATGAATTTAGACCATACCGTTTATATTGATATAGGGTCAAGTTGCGTTACATATTGCACACCAGTGTGCATCTTTCCTTTCTCACAGTCTCCGCACAGCTCCGCCCCACTCACAGTTTGTCCGTCAACACTCAAATCAGACACAGCCACAGTGAGATGTTGATGAAGAGCTGCAAACAACAGGCTCTTACTGCACCTCTGCAAACAGCTCACCTCCAACAGGTAAACGTCTTTTACCTGCCCTGCTGTGGAAAAACACATGCAGCAAAAATAACAGGGGACTTCGGCCGTAGATCAGCTTGCAACTGAACACGTAACCCACTGCGTAGAAAATACCGGGATGTATATCGTGTATTGCCGTTCAGTTTTTGTCCATACCACCCAGCCCTATGTTGACTCACTTCTGTTCTCTTATTATATTGCAGCACGACCATTTAAAGATACTGTTCTGCTAGCTCTCTGGTAAGATGTTGTGTATTGTAGCTATTGTGAAATTTTATACATTTACCAAATTGCCATATGAGAACTATGTTGTTTATTGTCAGTGTCAAAACATACTTTACACCTGTAGCAAGACAAGATAACAAAGAGTAGTTAACAAATCAAATGTTCTGATTCAGTATGCAGTAATTAACTGGCATAGCAATCCCCAGTGTTTTGTTTTAGCTTTAGTGTTAATTAAGAGCACAGTCCATATGTTCTGCACTTTTACCACAGCTCCCTCTGCCCAAATACGCCACCTCGCACTGAGTGATCATGTGTGGCTATTTCTGCATTGTGTAGGTGTTTGTTTTAATGGCACAGAACTCCAAACAACACTTGGGATTTAGTGTGCTGGACTCAGAGGCCTCAGGCAATCAGAGGCATCCATCATCCCCACAGTTTATAGAGTGATGGAAGGAGGGAGAGAGAGGTGGAAAGATGTACAGAAACAAAGAGAGAGAGCGAGAGAGAGAGAGAGAGACAAAGGGAGACAGTGATAGAGTGAGGCGAACAGACAAAGTGACAGAGCCAGAGAAGTGGGTGTATAAAACGCATACATAAGAAGAGAACTAAAATGTCAGTGTGAAAGCATTTGTCTGGAGGTGTGATCCACTCAGACACAGCTTGGCTGCCCCAGTGGGTAAACAGCTGTAATCATAGTTCAGCAGCAGACATTAACAGCCTGTCTCTATACTGCTGTTAACAGGTTGAAGCACTGTGCATTTCATCCTGGATTCCTGTATTTCAAAACATCTATGTGGTGGCGTTCAAAGTCAGTGAAATGTTTTTACAGTTTTCTTTTTTTTTGCATTCAGTGATAAATGACTGAAATTTAAATGCTGCATTTAGTTACTGTAAGGATGACAATCCATTTTCCAATTTATCTTTAGATGGCTTAGTTTGTGGCTGTAAATTATACATTTTTGAATTCCTAATTTATGTCTCAATATTTTTTACAATGCAGTATATAAAAATCTTAGTAATTTTAATTTTCAGACAACCCAGGGTGCTGTCTTCAGATTATAAGGCTTTACCAGTCCAAACTTTTGGACCTAATCCAGCACAGACCTGCGGAAAATCTGCCTGACACTTACCTGCATAAATTTGTTTTCCTAATCCAACAGGATCCCAGGCGTCAAACACGGTCCAAAAAAGACCCAAGAACAGTTGACCAGCCCAAGTTCCGCCCTATTAGTTAACTGTTGCTAGGTCAGACAAGCTCGACAACGCTGGTTCATAGCAAGTATGCATGGATCCACTCAGCTATTGAATCATGACAAAAAATTGAATCTGGCCCAAAGCAGGTCCCAGGTCGGTCCTTGGTTACGAGAACCTGCTCTGTGAAGACTCAGTTTGCTTGTTTTGCACGCCCGGCAGTCCAAAACCTCACAATGTTAAATTTACAATAGTGCAAAGCAGAGAAAATCAGCATTCTTTGGGAAGCTGAAACTGTTTGGCATTGTTAACCTGATTTTATACAATTGATAGATTACCAAAATTATTAGTTTCTGTCAGTGAACTAGCTCATTAATTAATATTTGATTAGTTTCATCTCATTTTCCATCATCAACTTATTTGCAGCATTCTGCCGACATCTCCCCCTAAAGTACCCCAGTGTAAATGTTTATGTCCTTTCTCCACTGAGCGGGTGGATGCTGCTTCTCCTTGTTTGTCCAAGTATAGCGGGAGGTCGAGGGACGCTATTGGAGAAAGGGAGCGCAGATTGCTTTGGGTATGTGTTTCCCCTGGTATAGGTGTTATCAAAATCAGGCCACTTCAACAAAGTGAGTTTGTCTGTTAGTCAGATCACCCCCCATGTCTTTCCATTTGCTTCCCATAGGATGTCAAGATGCAAATTTGAGGCTCTACATCCGCTTCACAGCAGCAGCCCCCCAGGCTCGCAGTTCATGAGAGCATAAACATGTGTCGGGCCAAGGAAAATATTTGGAGAGAAGGATAACAGACACAGAAAGTTGTGGAAGGGTCATATTATTGTTCGTCAAAGATTCTCAGAGGTCAAAGACTCGCTCAGTAAATATCCCTCTTTCTGTCCTTTTTTGTGTCCCTCTGCGTACCCCCTCTGCACCTCCTCTTCACATCCCAATCCCTACTTTCCATACCTCAGAAGATTCAGAGCACTATTAAGTATGAAAACAGGTCGGAGCAAACACCTTCTCTTTGAGCTGGAGTACATAAACAGGGTACTGTGCCACCCTATACACTGAATAAAAGTGCGTCTTGAGGATGGTACATTGTGTATTCTGTTCATCTCTTGAGACTACAGCAAAGGCTCCAAGCAGGCAGGGTCACAACAGTTTGTATGGGGACTCCAGTCAACAGAGATTTCAGTCACACTGAGGTCAGTGCAGAAATCTTAACAGTATACACCACACTCTAAACTTGGCACAGTTGACCCTTAGTACAGTACTGTACTGCTTGTATGAGTGGCTGTCAGCCATCGTGGTTATAATGTCACCCTCTGACCCAGTTGCCTTGGTTACCACCTACTCAGGGTCCCTCCAGACTCTCATCTGAGATCGCAGAAGTGTTTTCTTAGAGCGTTATTAGAAGAAGTGGAAAGGAAAAGAGGGAGAAAGAGAGACAAGCAGAGACGGAGTGTGTGGTGTTGGCCTTGCCAGCCCTCTCTGCCCCAGTGCTAGTGAGTGTGGAGACACCAGGGGTAGTTTCTCAATCGCTCATTTCTTCCCTTTTTCAACTGAGAGCAGCCTGAAACCTGTCAGACTTCCCACGCGCCAAAATCCACACATGCCCTGCCACTGCGTTGCCTTGGTTACGCTTGAACTTGGTCCTCGAGCATTGGAGAAAGGATGAGGGTGGGTGATCAGAGGTGCTGTTTGGGATTGTAGGTGGAACTGCTGGTGACCCACAGAGCCCGTCGTACGTCTGTCTGCTGCATTTTGCCAGGAGTGACAGTCAAATCCTACGTGTTTGGCGGCGGGAAGCTGACTTGTGTGAGAGGATGAGGATTGGCAAAGGAGAGCGGCTGGTACAGAGGAGGCCATTTCACGCAACACAGCTTCCAGGAAGTCAGTCATCAGAGATGCCAAAGGAAAGCTGCATCTCTTTCATAGCCGGCCAAACGGAGCAACCAGGCGTGGAGGGCCCTCTAGAAGACAATATCCCCTAACTAATGCCATCTGGGATGACTTTCCTTGGTCCTTGTGTTGAAGCCTCTCACCCTTAAACCATTCATTTCAACCTTCATTTCAAATATGCTTTGGGGCTTGGTTATGAAGTCGTTTAGTGTTGAGTTTTTGGGACTTCAATTTTGTTCATTGGATTTTTTTTTTTTTTAATAAGTCAATTTTATGCCAATGGACTGGAGATTGTCTGTTATTCTACATGTGTTTCATGTAAAATGGGAATATGGAGATGACACAGAAAGAAAAAGGGGGCTTTTTGGCAGCACTCCCATCTCTTTGAAAAAAAAAAAGGGCTGAGCCAAGATGAAGCAGATAGGCCAACAGGAAACCAGGACATTTTGATTTGGATCTGTGTTGTGGGAAATCACCATTTCTGCCTTACAGTACCCATGGATCCAACAACAGCTGTGGGGCACAATGCCTTTAGGATGTTGAGATAATTAAAGTTAAGTGTTATTAGTGCATAGAGAAAGAGAAAAGCGTGCAGACACAAGGCCATTTGTCATAATGTTTAGTATAAAGCGGTTGTTTTTTAGGGAAACAAAGGCAAAATGTCCAGCAGTGATGTGCCACTACGTTTTTAAGCGAGACATTGGCATTTCTTGCCATGATTTTGCCACCAACAATGATTATTTTAAGGCAAACATGATCTTTTCCTCACCATAACCAAGTGTTTTTTGTGACTAAACATAACCATGTTAACCCCAGCATTTTAGAAATGTATGGAAACTAACTGCTACACAGTAATGTACAAATGTAACTGTGGTTTGCAGATATGTAGAATGCCAACATTTATTCTGCCGATTATGTTGAGACAAGATGATGTTAGCTTGTGATGGATTTCTTCATATGATCATATACTCCAGGCACACCACTGTAAGTGATTACGATATGTAGTCTACACTGCTACATGTAGCTACATGCTAACGTCAGGAGAAACATGTTTTCTTGGTAGCTTGACTAATTTAATTAATTTCTCTGTTTTTGGATCATATTCCTGGTGGAACATATCTGGTTGTGAAGGTTGTGGTTTAGAAATACATATTAGTGATTTTTTTATGGTGGAAAGTGCGGCTATACACTGTTGCAGTCATTCCACTGCCTGCAATGATGGTGCAGAGACGGTGAGATACAGAAGACCCGTAAACTCTGACCAATGTGAGCAGAGTGGACTGTGTTTTCAGTTTCATCATTTTCTTGAAGAAACTGAAAATACAAGCATGAACCTGAAAATGAGCATAATAGATCCTCTTCAAGGTAAAATTAGATAAGTTGTCAGGAAAAAAAGTATAACAACAGACAATCTGTTGCCTTGGGGTGTCTGATTCATCCAGCAAGAAAGTCAATATACCAAGCTGAAACCATAAAACTGTAGAATTTCACAGCGAGCCATAAAGACGTATTCCTGTTAAACTTTCTGTAATACAAAAGCAATCTGATGTCTCGGCAATAGGCCACAGTTTGCTTCCTCAACACCATACCGCAGTGTGTTTTTGTTCTATTGTGTTATAGATTTCATGGTGGAAATATTTCCTGGAAAGCAAGGAATTGTTCAGTATGGCCATATTATTCCTTAGAGGGAACCTCATGGGGAGGTTTCATCATAGTTATGGGGTCACACAGTGTTCACGGAGAAATGACTCCTGTGAATGACAGAGCAGCGCCTTTTCTTTTCTTTTTTTTATTTTCAGTTCAGGAATCAGAAAATAGGCCAGTTTAACTTTGTTTACTTCCATCTCCAAGGACTTGACACTACCATTATCACCCAAACCACCAGGCTGGATTTCATTTACTGTATTCCAAAAGAGCAATACATTTGAGATTCATCTGGAAAGTTGTTCATTTTAGTTAATGACAAATATGCATTTGTTTTCAGGATTAAAACATCCAGCAATGGAAGAGAAAATCAGTCTTTATCTGACTGAATTGAATTGAGAATGACCCACGGTTGAATACCCTCTATTGCTGCACATTATGTAAAGAAACCATTTCCATACGAGAAGCAGGACACACAAGAGTTCTGTAATTCGCAAAGGTCCTTCCCCTGACACCCTTAACCACGCAGTGTCACCAGGGAGAGAGAAGAGAGGGAAGGAAATCACTTAACCGGTGACAAATGGACTCTGGAGAGGTGCTATGCTCTGGTTCATCTCAGCGTATTAATGGAGCCACAACCTCCACTCACTTTTTCATAGCTGAAGGTGAAGCATTATCAAGCCTCAACTTGCATGTTTAGTAATAAATGGGGCTGATAACGTCCTAGCTTGCTGAAGTAGTTACATTTTTCTTCTCTGTTTAGCCAAATGAATATCCTGTATCAAGAAAATAATGCACATCCCTCTATTTGCGGCATGTATTATGATCTAAGGTTAACATGCTGGAAGATATTTTATGTGAATCGGCTGTGGAGCAGAGCTATGCAGCTGGGTTTGAAGGTTTCAGGATAAATGACTGACTGCTAAGATATCTTTTTCTGGCAATGCATTGTAAGCAATATAAATATGTTTTCCTACAAAACTCCTTTATGATTTAGCAAAAGAAGTCAAATATCTCACACGTTAAATGTGGTACCCAGCCCTACTCACTTTAGATCAGAGATTATCAAACTGTGAGATACTGCATGAGGAACAAGAGACTTGATCCTGACAGTGCTGTACAAAATTTGTGCTCCTTCTCTTGAGGCATAGCTCAAATGATTTAGGTGAAATCTGAAGACACAAACAAGATACATATACTTTTAGACACAGTGTGACTTGCTTCCATAAATCCTCTGAGAAATCATAACCCCAAGAAGAGTACAGTAGTCTCAGTTTTGTCTCATGGGGCCCATGGGGTCAGAGTTTACTTTAGATGAAAGGATACTACTCACATCACCACACATTCCTAACTCCAACCTCATCCCCAACCTGAGCCTTAACCTAATTTAGGGGTTCCCATACATTTATTTATTTTGGCAGCCTGCCACCATATAATTATTGCCCGCCACATATTTATTTCTGTTTTTGGAGGTGCGCACCCCGCTCCCTCTCACGCTCCCTTTCTCTCGTTATTCCACCTTACTTTAGATGAAAATGGTTGCATTCCCATGGAAACTGTGCTCACATAGGTCCCGCAAAATATGAGAGCTAGAAAATAGCGCCGGCTAAATGTAGCTGAATTTGATGAATTTACTGTTTATTAGACCACAACTGAGACATGATTTAGCTAGCTAGTGGGGGACTGCTCATTGTTCTGATTGACCATTATTCCCGAACCCCTATAGTCTTGCCAAACTACCCGTTCTCCTGAAAACAGACGCACATTGCTCTGGAGGCCCATTCCTATGAAAAAACCCCACCTTCTCAAACAGATCATCGCACCTTCTTGAGTGCCATTTTTTTTTCTGCTATGGCAAAGGCACTACCTTCCCTTCTCTGCATCTGATTGACTACATGTTGCAGTTGTTGGTTAAATTGGTTAGGTTTAGGCATGAGAAATGAGATTGGTTTGGGTTAGGGTAGGAATTTCAGGGTAGGCCAATCAGAGGCAGAGTAGGAAAGGTCATGCATTGTCAATTGTAGGAAAAAAATATTGCGGCATTCCTAATTGATAACAGACCTTGGATCTTTCTAACTACAGGGAGAGTGTGTATTTTTGGTTCTTCGGAGCAATGGGCATTTGTTTTCAAAACGGGCTGGCGGACAAATGGTGATTGGTTCAATGGGACATTAATTGGGGTGTTAGCCTGTATAATACTGGGTTTTGGATTAATGCGCAGTTGGAACAATGACATGGCACCAGTTAGAGCACCCTGCAGTCCCTGCGCCAACAGGAAGTTGCTGCCTACCACTTCAATTAGAGTCTCATTCTGTGGGAAACACCGTAATTCTAAACTTAGGAAAAAACCAAGTCTTGACCCTTAAACTGTGCTCTAAAGGACAAAATGTCCTCTTAAGGGTAGACATACAAAACATACTCACACACACAAAGAATATGATTTGCCAGTGTTGAAAAAAAATGGGTGAAAACGGTGTTTTTCTTCCTCGTCATCCCCCTCTGCGTATTTTGAGCAAATCAACTGCTGCACACACAGAAACATAAACACATTCATGCACTCACAAACACATGCCGACACTAGCCACCACATACACACACATCTGTTTGTCTGCATGTAAAACATTCCCCCTCAGACGAGGAAAAACCTTGAGTAACCAGATCCGATTGGCCCTTATATAAAATGGAGAAATATGGGCAGAGTGTAGCTCTCTGACGAGCCGATGAAAGTCTGTGACATGAATCTGAGTCCGGGGACCAATCATGCATTCCAGTCGAGGAATGTCAAGACCCTCGGATCCCAGCCTCATGGTAAAACACAGCTTAGCCCCTTTGATACAAGGGGCGGATATTTTGTCACTTATGCAGCATAGCAACCAAGCCTTTAAACATTTTCATCAATGACTATTATCTTATGTAACTTATATGTGTGAAACATATTTAAAAGCTATTTCTCCCTTGAGATGGGGTCTTGAACAAAACACATGGGCGCAGATGCATTAGTTCTAAACGCCTCCTCTTTGGCTGAATAATCCTCATTTATAAGGCCAGTGGAGGTTGTCTTTGGCTTGGGGCGGCACTTAAACTCTATGAACTGGTGAATACTTGCGTTAAAGAAGCGGCTGTGCCCATGCAGCTTAATGTACCATACTTGGTGGTGTTCCTTCGCTTCTGGCTTTTACAGTGGCTGTATAATAGCGTGAGAATGTCTCTATAGCACTCAATAACTTGCATCAGTGAGGCATAGTTCTAAATGCTGATGTGTTGTTAGTACAATATATCCTGCCCACACACAGTTCTCAAATTTTGACCCTATGACTAAATCTGTCATTTAAGGCCCGAGAGAAAATAGCAGCTCAGTGTGTTTGATGTCTTTGACAAAAGCAGGAAAAAAATCTACACAAACTCGCTTCTTCTTGAGTTTCCATTTCTGATGCCGAACAAAACCTGGTGATTCAAAATCAGCATTTCACATACTTGTCTTTTTTTTCCCCCAGAACCTTCAGTTTTATTACACCAGTGGGCCTCTTTCAGGCTCCTCTGTGCACTCTATGTGGTACTGTATGAGTGCATTTATCCTGCTTTGGGGGAAACGGCCTCCTCCTGTTTCATATTAACATGAACCCTAAACCTGTCGTTATATATTGTATGTATTAGACTGAACTTTGGCTTACGTTTTCCCCCTCCGGTTCTTTCGTGATGAAGAATTCGAGACTGGCAATCTTTCTAAGCACAGCTGTGAGTCTATATGGCTGCCAAGGCCCCCCCTCAGTATCCCCTGTGTGGGATGGCCTCTGACCTCAGTGAAAATCCAACAGGGGCTAAAGGGGACTGTTAATGCTCACTAGTGATGTACAGCTGTGCTTCACTCAAGGTGGTTTGACTTTGCTCTGCACACCATTCACAAATGTAAATTAAATCATGTTAATGGTCTGTAGATGACATCATATGTCGTGTTTTCGCAGAGGTAATGAAATCTGAACCAGAAAGATCAGAGCAGCATTTGTAATTTAATCAAAACCTTATTATTAGTTAAAATAATTGTTATAATATTTCTGTAAGATCTCTATTTAAGACATTAAACACAGATTAGTGAGTGTTTTAAACTCGCTGGGCTGCAACTGAAGATGATTTTTCATCTTTGACTTTCTAATTGTTTTGTCTGCAGTATGATGAAAGGGAGTAGTGGAAAATGCCCATGGCAAGTTTTGAGACTCCATGTTTGTCTTAAAAGTGCTTTCTTGGCCAAACCAAAAGTCCCAAACCCTAAAATTTTAAATTGATGATACTGAAAAACATTCAGAACTGTTTGGAATGTTTGCTGCTCAAAATGTGTGTACTATACACCAGTTTTTGCTTGTTGTTCAGCAAAATACAACAACAAAGGAGCTTTTCTTCTTGCTGTCGTGAGTAGGCTTGCAGCCGTCCTCAGTCTGACTGGTGTTACACTGTGTTGCGTGGTGTTTGGGCATACACCAATTACATTCCTCAGTCCCTCTAGGATTTCGCAGGATTTTTTTGGATTGTGGTGGCATCAAATGCCTGATTTCAAGGCAGGTTTTCTAAAGAATTACGATTTATGTTGCACTGTTTTTAGCTTGGATTTTTGTGCAATGAAATTGTGGGAGCAAGTGAAAATTGCAAAAATTGTTGCCTTGCAAACAAAGGCAACTTGTTTCAGTTAGAATAAAACTGCACTGTTCAGTGTTTGTGATTCATACCTCACTAATGTTACTGCTAACCGCGCATATTCAATCTGACTAACCTTAACTCTTAAAGCACATGCAAAAGATCTAGATGCAACGGCCTTGGTCGTGGTGGTTTGTCTTGTCTGCCCCGCTTTTGTGCAGAAAATTAAGAAATTTCCTTGCATGGTCTAAAGCAGTATTTTTTATTGGTAAATGCGAGAGGTTTCACACGTCGTCATCCTCACAACCAGAAGCAAGCAAGGAAGTGAGTGTAGTGGTGTGCAAGGGAACCGCTGTCATTGGTGATGGGTCACAGGAAACTCCAATCATTGGACAAATTTGCAGAAACGATGTGGTCATTGGACAAAATTGCGAACTTGCACTGAGTTCATGGGGATTGGTTGACTTCGTGTTAAAAGTTGTGGTAGCAACATTGCAACATCATGGAGGGGCTGATCTCTTGCCTGTCGCCCACACTGTTGTTTTTCTTTTTTTAAATTAATTTGTCAAACAACAGGCGCCACAATAATAAACTAAAAGTGTCTGCTCTGAGCAGCAGCAGCAGCATAGTCGCAACTTTCACTTATCCTGTTACAAGAGTAGTAAGATTTGACCGACAAGATGCCGGTGGAGGATTTAGTGTCAAAGCAAAAGAGCCCATTTGGCAATATTTAAACCAATGCTAATAGTGAACCTGACAACATTAATGAGGGAAAAGGAGTTGTGTTCATCACTCAGAAGTTGGAGGTGTGCAGCCTGTCGCCTGCAGCTCTTCATCTAACAGCTCGCTGTAGCTGCTTCCTCTTGTGTCATTAGTCACTGCAATTTTCACACTGATCAGTTGACAACAAATGCCGAAAATAACTGTAATCTTGTTTTGTAGACACATTTTTGATGTATGATAGTGGCAGGGCTAATTTCACTGAAGAACACATTGCATTTCTTTATTACTTCATAATAAAGGTCAAGTCGTGTTTTGCCAGTTAACTGATTTTAATGTGAAACTGCAGCAGTAGGACTTGTTTGGTTTGCATTAATAGTAACTTAAGACCGTAGCCGTGCCTAAACAGAACCTGAACCAATACTTAAAAATCAAGCACAAAACAAAGGTCAACAAGATTAAAGAAGTACTCTGTCTGTTTAGGATCAGTTGAGATTGTCACGACGATGAGAAGAGCTGATCCACCTTAACAGTCCATCTTAAGTGAGCCTGGTCAGGTTCCAATGAGAGGCTAGCTTTGCTTGCTTACCCTTCACTTTACTCAGCAAGTGACAGGCAAGACACAGAAACTTGTCTTTGGCCATGAAGAGTTGTAGCGTTTATACAGTGACAAATAGCCTAAACTGTACACACATTGCACTGCTCCGTTAATCTTCACACTCTCTGCTCCGGTTGCCGCAACCTCACTGTTACACATCACAGTCACACATACGCTCTCCCTCTTTCTTGCTTTCTCTCTTTTAGCTGCACACTCACTACGCACACAATTTGGCGCCGAAATGAGGCACCAGAATCTGCATTGTGATACGGTCTAGTAGGTACTGGGTTTTGGTACCCAACCCTAAACTTCATACAGTGCTTTACAGATTTTGAACATCATCAATGAATGTCTTTTCTTGTCATATATCTGGTGCAATTGGGCACACCTGCATTGTCACAAGTTTATTTATTTCCTCACAGTGACATCCCTAGTTGTGAGGCTGCCATCTTGTTTTCTAGATTGCATGTCTTTCTTTATTTAGATATAAACAAAGCTTGAAATACTGCTCTGTTCCCAGCTTTGTGACAGTGCTTATAGTGGTAGAGAATCAAATTTGAGATACATGGTTTTCTTTGGACAGCAAGTGTACTGTTCTGTGATTGACAAGCTAACAAACACTATAAACTTAATGCAGTAATACCTGCTGTTTGGAGGCTTAATACAGGTTAAAACAAACTCTAAATGGCTAAGTGTGCATGGTGTTTGACTTAGTTCTTGTCAAAATGCCACAGATCGGCATTTGTGTGTCCTGTATTTTTTTGTCTGTGCTCCAATGGCCATGACAGCCCAGGTAACCCATCTCAGAGCGGCATAAGCCAGCCTGTCAGCAGATTCAGCCCTGTGTTTCCTGGACCCTGTTGATACCCTATACATAATGCCACACTGAGAAGCCCATTGCCAGCCTGTAATCCAAGCATCTTATCAAACCAATCAGCACTTTTCCAGCAAGAACACATCTCGACCGTGACAGAGGGGGGTTTCACAACATCTGGCGCTGGAAGAGAGGAAGGGAGGGAGAAAATGAGTGAAAAGAAAGTGTGAGAACAATCTTGATGCTCTGGTATGGAGATTTTAGATCAACACCACGTCCTGCTTTCTCTTTCGATACAGGTCAGTGAGCGGGCAGTCAGTTGTCAGTGCTTGCCTGCTGCAGAGTGGAGGCTGCTTGCAGTTATGCTATTGATGTTCTTGGCGGTAACATTTGTCACTGCACTCCCGCACAGTTCCTCTCTTCTTCTCTGTCTCTCACCCACACTAACCTCTTTCCTTTCCCTTTTCCCTGACCTTCTGTTTCCCATTTCCATTTCCTGTCCTCATTTTGTTTCTATCTGTCCTTCCCACCAGCCCAGCGCAGCGGTGAGAGGTTACCACAGCAGTAAGGCAGCAGCCACTGGTAGCAGTGGTGGTCAAGGGGCCTGGAGCGGCCCGTCCTTCACCCGTACAAATCTGCAGCACTACCTATCCCACCACCAACAACACCCGCATCACCACTCTCAGTCCCCGCACACGAGCTACGCCTACTGCCCAGCCCATACAGCTGTGAGTACAGCAGATTTCGTCTTACTTGATGTCTGTCTGTCTCTTGTGACTCACATCTGTACTTCTCAGCTCTTCCTGTCTAGCTTTTCCTTTCTAATCACTCCCTCTCTGGTGTCCATTAGTGGCCGTTACTATCAGGAAAGCTCTTAGGAACACAGCAAATTCTCTTTCTCCATCTCCCTCCCCTCTTTCCTCTATCTCCCTTTAATCCGTCCCTCTTTCCCACACCCTTTCTCTCAAGCCCTCACTGCGTATCTCACTCCACCCCTCTCCCTCCTTCATCTGCGTTATCTCTTCCTTTCTCCCTCTCTCTCCAGCTCTCTCTTCTCTGCAACTTAATTTGTTTTTCTTTCATCCATCGTCTGCATCGACAGTGCAATGAGAGACTAATTGAGGTAGAGACACTTTTGGACGGCTTCCCTTGTCATTATCCTTGGAATTAATTGCTGTTCTGCAATCCGTTTGATTTGACTTTATTGGTGCGATCTGGTTCTCTAATGCAACGTTCGGGGTGTGACTGGAACTTAGGCACGAGCCAAATTGAGGAATTTTATTATCGTCATGTTGCTGTCACAGTCACAGAGCTGGAAACAAAGATTTGGCAGGTTTTTATTTCTCAGTATTTCTTCCTCCTAATAAATGTATTTACAAGGCTTCACACTAAATCTTTCTCTCATTCTCTTTTATTTCCATTACAACACTCTGATATTCTCTCATCTTACATACGTGCCACTTAAATTCCCAGCTGCCTATTTGCCAACATGTTGAGACTCCCTTGAAGTCCTTGCATGCAGTGAGTGAAGAAATTGGATTTAGATATGATAATCATCACTGTGCGTTGGCTCCTGGTTGGCATTCCTTTTATGCTTTTCCTGTGATATCAAGGTACACATTCATTCACACCTAGGCTCTTTTTAGTAAGCAGACAGGAAATTATGTTTGAGTGCTCATGCTGTTGTGTATCGCTAACAAACATCACCTTTGCCAGTGTCACTGCTTCTACCAGCGCCACCTCCGTCAAAGAGGAGCAGGGGTGTTTTAAACCGTGTTGTGCACAAACAGGAAGCAACAACAGAGAACATTCCACAACACAGACATAAACGCTGCGGCTGTGGTTGTAGTTGTGGTGGAGCTCTGTCATATGTTTTTAGGAACATCGTGGCCCTTTCTTTTCTTTAGTGCCACAGCCCCGGGGGGAGCACAGTCATCGTCATCAACATCCACACACAGGACCAAGGAGTATCCGAATTCTTTGACCTGACTGGGCTGGTTTTTCCAACAGCTGAACGAACATGAAGCCACTTTTGTCCTCCTCTGACTAAGCATGGTCTTTGGTTTTCTGAGTGGCAAAACAGTCCATCCCCAGACTCAGCACTTCTCTCACCAGACATACAGTAGCTGTGTTAAATTGGGCCGAGTATTGAACCTCAGTATTTACAACCTCAATCCGACTGAAAAGTGTCCACAGAAGTTTGGCTGATTTTGTTAAATGAAGCGAAGCCTGAGAGCTATTTCGGGCAGTCAGCTCGAGTCTGCACTCACATCGCATACTCTTTTCCCTGCAGTGTGCTGTATATTCAATGCACCTTTAAGATTATGGCAGTGTATTTACCAATCAATCAATCTATTTGTCAAACAAAATAATTTAAGGTGCAATTCCAGTCAAATGTAATCCTGTCAGATCCTTTAATTTTGTGCATTAAAAAATGATTGTAATAATGAATTCACAGTGCGTGATTGTTTAGGAGGGCAGTCGTCATTTAGGATCCTAGTGGCATAAGGGCTGTACCCAAATATTCGGATATTCGAATATTCATTTGTATGGGTAGGTATTCGTTATGAAAATTTGGTATTCGATATTCGTTTTTTTATTTACTTTTTTTTAACATATTTTTTTGGTGCTAAATGCAGTCTTTTTGTTGTTGGTAAATGTAGGTTATCAATAAAAATTTTTTGTTGTTGGTAAATGTAGGTTATCAATAAAAATCAAAACTTTTAAATTGCATTGTTTAAAATATGAAAATATAGTATAGCTTACCAACTGAGCTTGTGCGCGTGGCACGCTTGAGCGCATCCGTCTGAGGCTGTGGATCAATGCCAAGTTTTACCACTTTATCACTATTCCCTCTCACTTGTAGCTGTTTTTTCGTTATCTTTTGAATTTAATATGAATTATGTAACTGTTTTTGTCAACGTTTGTTTCCCCCGTTTTGTACAATAAATTATTGTTTAAAGTTTCAACAAGTTTCTTTTGGAGTGCGTGACACAAGTGTGTTTTGAAAACGACCGCGGACTGTCACCTGCTCAACGCATCAGTACCTTCGGATGCCATGACAGTAATAGCCAATAATGTCAAAATATCATTTACAGACCGATTTAACAGACGATCACTGCTGCCCGACCCGCAGGTCCATTTGCGGGTCCCGCGGGTTACGGGTCGACCCGCGCATCACTACTCAGCTCAGTCTATAAGGCTGTACACAACAGTAAGGCTATAGACATTATATTCTATTCAGGCCGGCAGAACCAGCAGCGCATCGGCTCTACAGTGCACGGCACTGCTGATTAACCATTTTATTGCAGCACAGAGTGTCTGCCAGCAACCAATTACTTGCAGAGGCTTCCTACAACTTGTTTCAACGGTTCCGATTTAATCAGAAGACAAATTAAACAGGATGACTAGCCCATGTGAAAATCAAAAGAAAGCACAGAATAATGTACTGAAGGAGACTGTTGTGCCATCACATTTTTTTGTGGTTTGAGAGCAAAGATCCGGTCGCCACTGTGCAAAACTCTGCAATACAATTAGGTCCGAAAAAACCCCGGAGTCCGACGCCAGCACCTTAGTATTGGCCTGGTGTTTCTGGTACCACTCAACCTTAGCAGGGTGGTTTCTGGGTGGTTGTGATTCTTAATGATTCTCCTGGCCTTATTCTTGCAGCACCCGGTGTGTTTTCACCAAACCCTTTTGGTATAGTACCCCCAGGACAGGTACCTGACCCTTACGTACCTTAATGTATAGAATTATTACTTTTAAATGTAGGTGGGGTTGTTACCAGATGGTAATAGCTGCATCACTGCTCCATCCAGCTCTTGTTGTATTTCCTCAGCATTGGTGATGCAGAGAAACATGATTTCACAGAACAGGGTTGCACACCGACATTTTCAGGACGAAAATTGACAGGCTGGAGTGTTTAGAGTCTGTTGCTGCCCCCTAATATTCGACTTAATGTTAGTCAACCAGAAAGGTCAGTAGACAGCAAGATTTCATTGGTCGCTTAGTCGCAGAAAAAAACAACAACAAAAAAAAAAGGTGAAACTCTATTAGAAGTTGCGTCTTATCAAAATAAATCAAAACCTTTATGACTGGACTGTGTGGGAATTTAATTGTAAAGGACAGACACAGGAAGATGCTCTTTAAAGCTGGCACAAAAAAGGCACAAGAGTAGCACCCAGCGCCTAACCTTGCGTTTCCAGGCAGCTGAAAACGCTGCATGTGTACGACCCCTACAGGGCTGGTCCCTGCGGTTATTACACAGACTAGTTAATAACATGTCGGGCAGGAAATCCAAAGTGTGAGACCATTTTGAGAAGGTGAAGGACGAACCCAAGGTGATGTATAAACTCATTCGTTGACTACAAACATGACGTATCATCTGAAACATGCAAGAAGCTACATGCTCATTAGCCAACAGCGTCATTAACAGGCGGCTCGCTCAGTGTGTGACATGCACTTGTAGATAAAATATAGGCCGATATTAATGAAGGGTCATTAGTACAGTTTTGTATTTCTCTGTAATGTAGCACAGTGTTAACAATGTTACTGATACTGTTCTTTCTCACACCTTCAACTCAAACCATTGTGTTGCCCCGCACAAAATATATGTTTTAATAATTCAATTTATATCATAAACATGCGGGCGACTAGTCGACTAATGGCCCTAAATGATGACTATTGGTCGACTAGGAAAATTCTTAGTTGGGGTCAATCCTATTCGAGTCTCTGTTTCCATTGATGGGATTTTTTAAAAGTAGCAGTCCTTGTAGAGCAAGAGTGACAATTTTCTATCGGCCAGTCAACAGACTGTAGTGTTTCTAGCTCTATCTTTTAGTACTGGATCAGTGTGCTAGGTACCTCGACAGAGAGGTGACGAAAAACAGGACTGAATACATTGCTTCTATTGGTACCATCCATAACTTTTGACAGTGTAATGCAAAAATAACCAGAAAACAACTGGACTGCTTGGTGGAGACGAGGTGTGTATTCAGCCAAGTGAAACACTCTTTAAAAGTCTTTGTGGTCCTGTTCGGTGCGGTGTCCATACAAGGCAGTGATGTTACTCTCCATGGTGCAGGAATAGAAACTCCCCAGTATTTGAGGGGATACCCAGAATATCCACAAGCATCTGAGATGAAACAATCTCCGCCTTGCCTTCCTCACCACTGAGTCAGTGTGCAGTGCCTAGGGCAGGCCCTTAGTGATGTGGACACCAAGGTAGTTGAAGCTGTCCATCCTCTCCACTGAGGACCTGTTGGTATTAAGGGGGGCATTGTTCCCTCCTGTGTCTTCCCACAGTTCACTATCAGCTCCTTGACGTTCAGGAGTAGGTTTTTGTCTTGAAACCAGAGAGTCGGATCCTCTACTTCCTTCAGGTAGGCATTTTCAGTGTTATCTAAGGGCTCACCACAGCTGTGTTGTCAGCAAACTTGATGATGGTGTTGGAGTCAAAAGTGGCTTCACAGTCTGAGACATTCCAGGAAATAAACATTGGGTGTTTCACAAAGCCAGCAGACAGGAGATTGATGGTGTAAAAAATTCCCTGAATGGATTTGAAACAGACAACACTCTCACGCAATTTCACATCAGACAAACCTCTGTCTTGTCTCCACTTTGTTGTCCTGTGTGTGTTTTTGTTTTTGTGGGCTGTTGGTGGCCACACTTCTCACACAGTACCCTCTTAGCTGGTCTTGGTTACAGATCACTACGGGGTCATCAAACGCTTGCCCTCATCTTGACCCTCAACCCTCAAACTGTAGCAGACTCCGCTGGCATTAACTGGCCTGTTTTCATGGGACAGTGGGGATGGTTGTTTTCTTTTCAGCAGTTCTCATTTCGTCCCCGCAGAAAGCAATTTCTCCCCCACTATCAAGCCTTCATCCTGGGCTGTTATGAATCCACACTTTGGCCTTAAGTAGGATTCGCAGTGCCTGGAGATGGCTAATCCAGACACTAACAGTAAACAAAGGCATGCTTCCAGCCTTTGAGTCAGCCTCGTGCATTTTTATAGCATCTCATATGCAACACTGTATATGGAACAGCAATCCCCACAATTCCCGAACAAACGAATGCAGACTCCTGTCTCTTTTTCCTCTCAAACACCCTGCCCATCGATGTCACCGCTTTTATTGCCTCCCTAAATGCCATTGTAATTTCAGGCATATTAGATGCAAAGAATGCCCAACAGAAAGGGAAGAAAAACAGAACTGATAGCTCAGCATGTGTCTGTCCTCTCGGCTGAGGGAGGTGAGTAAATAAAGGAAAAAAGAAAAGCAAGCGGGGATCCAGCAGAGATCAAGAAGCTTTGCCTCCAGTGGGTTTGTAATTACAATGGAAGCGGATACATTTCCACTCTTAATATGGTGGGATGAAGATCCCTCTGGGGGTGGGGGGGGGGGGGTATGACAAAATAGCAGCGGAGAAAGTCATGTAGAAGTCAGGAGCTGTGACTAGAAAGAGAGTCAAAGAGGGGGACTGTTTTACTGTGAATATGCAAAGCTTACTCGCACAAAATACTTTTATATCCTACGAAGATTCATTTTAGTGGAAACGTGATTGCTGCCTGGATTATGTTCACCAACAATTAATTTTTCAGTCCAGGAAGTGTGACATGCACCGTACAGAAGTCATAGGGAGGTAGTCGAGGTGCATTGTTGTAGGTGCAAAGCACACACCTTTCACTAAAGAGACTGGGGTGCTTTAACACTTGGTTTTGATTGGGTTTGTTCCTAGCAACTAATTTTCTTGGTGTTTAAACGCACGTAGAAAACTGTCAAAATTTAGCACAATTTAAACTATAAGGTTAAACATTGTCCAAAAAAAATAGCCCTTTGAAAACATTAATCACATTTTTCAATAACTAAATCGTATTTTAAATGCATCTAAAATATATGGCACTTTGCACTGTGCATTATGAACATCGCACATTATCCTAAAAAACGTAACTCACTAAATAAAAGTTAATAAATATTTACCCACTACATCTGCACCATTCATTAATTCCATACTGTATAACACTCTGTATTGTAGATTAGTTTTTCTCCAAATGACCTCAGCCTCCTAAAAAAGTAAATGCATTGTTGTACCTTGCTACAATTAAAATGTTACTATGGTAACACATATAACTACAGTATATAGTGAACATGATAAACTAATATTTAACATGTTAAGCAGGTAACATAGTCATAGCATTTAGCTCAAAGCACTGCTGTGCCTCAAAGAGTGGATTTAACTTCTGATTGTTATGACTTTTCAAGAGAAGTTAACATGCATTTTCTTTTAATCATCTTTAATTTGATTTTAATACTGAAAAAGTGAAAGAATGTAGGACAGAGACTTAGATGTAGACATCGAAAAATACAAATGAGACAGACAGACAGACTGTGCGTTCCCATACCCATACTACCATACAATATTGTATGCCAAAAAAAAGTTTTAGTATGTCGTCAAATGCAGCCAGAAATACCAGGCTGTTCTACTACATCTGGTCACATTTTGCAGTATGGAAGCCAGCATGCTTTTCTGGCATTTCTGACCCACAATCCTCTGCACAGCGGACAATACGCCACATCGACTGAGCCACAAACAGATAACAGTTGTTTGACAGCTGCCAGAATTTGCAATGATGGATGACAGCGCATTCAAGTTACTGATGACCAGTGGAATAGTAATAATGGGTACAGTATATTGATTGTTTAAGTGAACAACATCATTGTAAATATTACAAACAACAAAATAGCAGTGAAAGAGAACTGCAGATGTAATTTCACTGTCGCAAATATAACGTTTGCATCTACAATCTGTGCAGGAACACACCCAGACAGAGAAACAAGTAGAGAGAAACACAGAAGGGAAAGTGAGATGGGAGGAGAGAGGAAGATGCAGAGCATGAGACACATGTGGTGACTGAACGATGCCAAGTGTCCCACCTCACATTCCTGTTACTATTAACGGCTAAACAGGTTAGATAACAACGGTGGTGAGTGGACCAGCCTTCAGGTACTTTAGTGTAATAAAACCTGACAAACTAATGATTGCACTTGGTGTTATTGGATTCTTTACTTAAAGCCACATGGGCTGCACAGGCTCCTATTGCTTTGGCTGTGACTAAGCTGCACGTTATAGATTTTCTGGTCTATGGAGAATTGATCACAAGCACAATGGCAAAGAAAGGAAACATTCTGTGTAGGTACTTTCCACTAATTGCTGTGACAGAGCCTGTTTATGGGTGATAGCAATAATGGAGTGAACATACAATGTCAGGTAAAGTGTAGACATTGTAAATTGAGTTTTCACTCTGCCAGTGGAGTATTGCTTTGGGATATTTGATAGATGGCTTCTAGCTTTGAGAAATGCTCTTAGACTAGCCTCTTACCTTTTGTGACTCTTCCATGTGTGTGACTGCAAGAAGCAGTGAGACACTGCTGAGACAGAGCATGTGTTCTTAGTCAACTGTCGTTGCTTATATAAACACATTTTTCTATCTGACCTCTGAGCTGTTTCATTTCTGATGGTATGTGTCCTCATTCAACAGATTATCTCCAAAGTGCTTAATATCCAGATGTTTCCAACATTGCTTCAGTCATCTTGGTCTCTGCAGTCCAGCTATTACTCATGCTTGTGATAGTGTTTCATTATTTTGCATGTTGGGCGTGCTTAGGAATCATGGTCTCTTATTTGTTTGGGATGCAGGATATGGATTGTTTCAGCCGATACTGATACACGATAATTATCTGCTTCTCTTGGCTGATCCTGATAAGATAACCCACAAGTTCACATTTTTGTATTTAAAAAAAAGAAGTTAATACCATGTAGTTTATGTACACCAGAGGGCAAGAAAAGCTATGTGATAGTGAGCAAAAATGGATCTGTAGTTAAAGTAAAGTAATTACAACAAAAAGTGAAGTGCGTCGCTCTATATTAAAACAAACAGGGCTAGCTGTAGCATCATGCGGCTAATGTTACTTACGGTTATTTACGGGTTTACAGACAGAATTGAGCAGTTTTTTTGTTGTTATGAGTTTGTTGGGACCGTTTAACAGCACGTTGTCGGGTGTTAGCCGCTGCTGCTTTGTTAGCTCGTGCTTACTGGGCAGGCGTTGATTCAGCTGTTCATTGGGAGTAGAACGAAGACGATTCTGGAGCTCTGCCTCCAACCTGTGTAATGGCAGCAACAGAAAGTTCGCTGATCCAGCAGGGAGTTGGCTGGTCTGGGATCAGATCCCTGGTGAAATTGGGTTGTCCTCGGATGCTGTGAAAAAGTCAGACACCGGTGATGACATGTTTGGCTTTCTAGGCAGCGTGCCCTCGTGTTCTTCTTCCTCTTCTCTGTGTTATTGGAGGATTACAAACCAACTCTAAGTCAGTGAAAGAAATTAGTCTACGTATTATAGACTGTAATTTTATTATTGTAATAATACACAATGTATCTTCCCCATTATCGCCTAATAATTTATCAGCCCAGTACATACCATTCATCCCCAGCATTTGGCCTGGCTTAAAGGTGCTGTATGTTACTGTGGAGAAAGATAGTTGACTGTTGAGTCTCATTTCAAGGTCATCTAATACCGGCGCTTTGGGTTGGTGATTCAGTCTGATGACCAACCCAGAACGACCTGGGAATGAGACCCAACAATCATCTATCTTTCTCTAGAGTTACATACAGCACCTTTAATAGCTGTATTGGACTATTTAACTGCACACAACTGTCAGAAGCTGCATTATCAGTGTGGCCTGCTTCAGCTAATTGCGTCCATGTAGTGTGCTTATAACGAAGTTAATCGGAGCTCATGCAGATGCAAGTGTGACGTGTCTGGGAGTGCAAGTCCTTTGGTCTTGTTGTGACAAGATATATGAGGAATAACGGGGGATAGATTTCGAACTCAAGGGCCAGCCCGCATTGCGTCTATGTGCTGCTGCAGAGTTCATCTCTCTTCATAACATACAGATAGAGACACACACACCGACACACATGCGGCAGAGGACAAAACTAGCTTTTCTCTCCTTTAGGATAACAAATACTCCACTGCTGGGGAATTGGTGCAAGAACTGTTTGCGGGCCAACCGTCTCCATATGTTATACTTCTGTATGGGGAATTCTCATCTTATCAGGTATAGATAACAAGACACATTTTTCCCCTAATGAAAACATTTGAGTGGGTTATCACTCTGTTATCGGAGGACATGGACATCCCCGTGAACCCTTCAATTTAATCCTGAGGTGTCGCCCGGGCAAACTCAGGTTGTTACCCCATTAGACTTGCCGAGCACACACTGGCCAATCATTCAGTCAATACAAACCTGCTAGTAGGGATTCCTGGCACATCTCCAGAAGGTCTGAAAACTCAGAAAAGAGACAGAAAGGGACATTGCAGGAGTGCTCAGAAAAAGGTGATAATCAGAGAGTGATGAAGAGACAGAAATGACAAACAAGGCAGAACGCAAATCCCTGATTGCAAAGTACTGCTCTGCTGTGTTTTACAAGCAACCAAAACTAGGATTTAAAACTAATAATGACACAGTTTGTTTGTTTATATCTGACAAGAATAAGAGTATTAAAAATATCATTGGAAAAATATTGCATTTCCCACTCTGGGTGTATTCATCAGGTGTAGGTGCAACCAGCTCACCTTTTCATCTGTCTCTTTGTGGGGCCTGGGCTCTGGCTCAACCCTTGGTGTTGTGATTAGCTTAATTAGCCATAACTCACAAACACCCATTTATACTGGCTGACAGATGACACAGTCATTTAGCTGAATGAATGGTCTGCCTGCTGGCAGCGGGTGAGGGCGCGTCCGCTGGCTGATGGCCTGCATGAGGCAGTTGAGTTGAGGCTTATTATCTGTGGATCACCCAGGACGGTAAAATGGTCAGATCATTGAGAGTGAAGATGCAAGTGGGGTGTGACTGAAGGGAAAATAAAGAGAGAGATGAGTGCAACCATCACAACAGTCCTAGTTTGTCTCTTTTAATGCATTTTCAAAGAAATATTCCATCAAAAAGAAGAGTCGACAAAAAGTGAATTCCCTGATAGCACAGGCAGCAGATGCCGATGTGTACTGTCCATGTGTGGTGCAGCACGGGAAGCCTCATGGAGACTTTATGATGGAGTACATTAGCTTACATTTTAGAGTGTGAGTCTCTTTCATCAGCCCTTGAATGAAGAGCATTGCTCATTCCCCAAATACTGCAATGATTCATCTTTGCCATGAGCGAGAATGGGCTTTGTCTCAGTAATTAATTTAGCTCTCGGGACAGCAGTTGGAATGAGTCGTGTCTTCAAGGCCTAATTAAAAGAAAATTGTCAAACATATTCTAGGTCACACAGCTCAGAATCTCCAACCATTTAGCAGGATTTTTAAGCACCGCCACCTCGTCCTTCGTGGGCCATTTTGCTTGCTGATAGAGTGTGGGTTCTGGAGTGAAAAACAAATGGTCTTATTTGCTTTGTTGATTTCTTCAGGCACCACTTGAAAATTGAGACACTTGATGTTTTGTTTATCATTGGCTGCTTGAGTCAATAACTCAATCTACTTATGGCTTTGTGCCTCTGCATGTCTTTGTTTCTGTCTGAGGATGGTTTATTTGAAATTCCTTTTTGTGGAAATAGCCACACAATTAACTCCCTACCCTCTGCCAAATGAGAATGTAACTGTGCATGAATACCTCGGGTTTAGGATCACTTTCTCTAAAATAACTGTGGTTGGGAACACAGATATTGGACCACATTCATCATAACATATCAGCTGGAGTGCTCATTTCATTGAAGCAGTCGGACCGACAGACTGACAGACAGGAAGTGTCTATCTTATCTGTCCTCATAATGAGAATCAATGACTTTAGTTACAGGCACAGAATGGCTCTAACAGTACACACACAGACACACACACAGACACACACACAGTCACACACACAAACACACACACACAGGTTCTGAACAATTAAGCGCGAGCTGTCGGGCTTAGTGCCTGGGTCCATTGTAAGCGCTCTAAACCTGTTAGACTGTGACAGACCATTAAAAGGCTGCCAAGGCTTCCTTAATTTGCTTCAACAGTGCACACTGAGGCTGAGTGACTGAGTGCCGTTAGTGTGTCTCTGTGTATGAATGTGCACTTACTTCTTATGACACTCTTAGCTCACAGCCCCTCCCCTCCCTCCTCCTCTGCGACCATCCCCGCCGCCTCCACAGCAACACTTACACACACACACACACACACACGCACGCACGCGCGCGCGCGCAGTGTGACAGTATCAACACCATCACGTCTTTGCAATGTATCTGCCTCCATTTTTCGTTTGGAATTACCTTTTAATGTCGAATTTCTGTTTATTTAAGCAAATGCATCAAACCATTAAAACTCCTGCCAACACTAATGCATTTTCTGAGTCATTATTTTCTGTAAATTGTTAGGAGCATAAAGTAAACAACAGTAATTATCTGTGCATTGCGAGGCATTGCTACAGTAAATTGAGGCTGGTATCCCCAATGCTTGTCACTTTATGTATTGTTAATATACCCATGCCTATAATGCAGTATTGTAAAACACAGAACCTTCACCGTTGTCATCATCATAGATGTTTTCCATCATGGTCTCTGTGGAGCCTTAAAATATAAACACATCTAAATTTAGTTTTTTATATTTAGAGTCTAAAAAATGTCTTAAATGTGCTAGAATGTCTGGAAGTGTAGGAGGGGAGGCATTTAATTGGATCTGGGGCAAAATTAATGAACGCCTATTTTTTGTTCAGTTTTTATGTTTTATTTTACCAACCAATAATAACTATTTCTTCGGGGTCCACCTTGTTTGTATGTTAAGGGGAGACAACCCAGGTGAAAAGGAACATTTTTTAACTAGTAGATATCGCCATGAGACTTCCCCAATGTGTTACTAACATCAAGACAGTTATTTTTTATATCACAGGTTTTCTGAAATTGTATGTTTAAATAAGCAAATGTGGCATGATCTAATTAGATATGTGCTGATTTGCATACATTTCCAGAACATGAATCTGAACGTTCGATAAAGCCAGGTTTTTAAATTTTGTTTAATTTTGTCATCCTATCAGAGTCAAAGGTTTTTGTAAAGGTGATTTTGGACTCTTTTTACCACTCAATAAAAAATAAAAATAGAAAATAAAATACAGTCAACAGCCATAAACAGTCATTTTCACCAGTGTTTTTGGGAATAAAATGTTATATAAATCAAGTTATGAATGATATATGAATAAACCCCTCTGTGAAAACCTTCAAAATAAAGACAGGAATAAAAATGGAAAATGTGGTGTATGTAAGTGCTACTGAAGTAGAGATTTGTGGTTAAGAGTATGAGAAAAAAAAGTAATTTGAGAAAACAGCCTTTAAAGCTAAAATTCCATACATTTTTAGACAAAAAAAATAAGACATGAATAAGACAAAAATAAGGTAAAAATTTTGGCAAATTGATATCAACCATGAAATTTCCCCAGTTCACATTAAGACAAAAAATAAAAGTTTTCTGAAATGTTTTGTTTAAATATGCAAATGAAGCTTTTTCTCCTTAAATATGCACTTTTTGCAGACGTTTACAGAGCAGACATCTGAACACAATAAACACCTAAGTGTGTATACTGGACATTTTCTTTCCACTAGACTGAAAGACATGTTATGGAAGCAAATTAGCCCAAAATCTACCCAAAAAGATCAGTACAGGAAAAACCTATGTTTTCACCGTATGTGTCTCAGCATACAGTCCACGTGGTAGGTGGCAGTGGTACGCCTTGTGTTGCTGTGATCTGCATTTTAACCTATAAGAATAACCTGTTAGTTGAGGTCTAAAAAGTCATTACATTTCTAATTTAAAAAATATGTAGATACCCTGTCCATACTGTTTTGAGGAATGTAGATCATTTTTTGGGCTACACCTGTCCTGGTTGACAGTGCTAGTGAAATCTGGTTGTAAAAAAAATTAACTGGGAAGCGTAAATTACATGTTTGACACCATGTTTGTATTGTCACGCGTTGAAGCCCAGAAGATCACACTTTTCAAATAGGTGTATTCCTTTGCTTTTGTCCTTATTCAAATAAATCTGGTTTTAACAGAAGCAGGTCCAGGTTGTAAAAAATAAGTCCCTTTAAATGTTGCTGCAGCTGACTGGATTCTAACCAAATGAGCATGGTCATGATGACAAAGCACTTTGTTTACCAGTGCACCAATCAGGTTCAGAGGGGAACCGTGTGTGTTTGACACTTTTGAATGAATGCTTTTTGGGCGGATGTTTCACCTAGCAGGCATTTCCTGTCGTGACCAGAGCTTGGCGTTCTCCACCATTAAGAATTAAAGGCCCGGGCCACAGGATCCTTAGAGCCAGACCACAGGAATATCCAGAATCTGACAGAGCTTCCAAGCCTCCGCATGTTTCATTTCCTATTTCACAAGAGCGGGCGGTCCATGCAAATTCCTGGCTGTGGTATGCCACCAGGCTTCATTTAGCAGCGGTTCGTGGTTGATATTAGATGTTGGACACAATGGGAGATGTTGGAGGGTGGATTAGGAAGGGTGCTGGCAGATCTCGCAGGGATTTAAAGGGGTGTCTTCTCTTGTTCCGATCATATGGACTGTCATATTTACATGTCATTGATGGCTTAGCGCTGTGTCTTGACTGTGTTTAATTGCAAATTCAGAGCGTCTCGTCTGTGAAATCGCTCTTCAGAAAATCAGTTTGCACCTGTTACTTTTTGTTCAGGTGATTAGTCAATGACAGGGCAAAGCAGAGAACATAAATCACACATACTGAGCTGTAGATGTGACCTTAATTCATATTGTTTCACTCTGATCATGCCCTGGTTTTCAGCTACACATTCAGACACGCACACACTCACATGCACTGACATCCGTGCACAGATGGGTTTTCATATATGGCTGCCTGGGGCTGTAGTATTGGCTTTAAAAACACCCATAACATCTGTAAAGCATTATGGCTGATTATACTGGTCCTTCAGTGCAATCATGCAATACGGGCATGAGCGATGGCTGAACATGAACCGTATGGGGAAAAAAGAGATGATGAGGCCTCCACTATTCTGATGAAGGCGTGAGGCCCATGGCTACATACACACAGGAACACACCCTAATTAATTTAGCTAAATCAGATTTTATTATTTATATACTAATGAGGACCTTATGTTAATTCCTTAACCCATAACTCCAGCCTTTAAAGATCCTCTCAAATACTTGAACTGCTCACAGACTACTTGTAACTTAGATTTCTGGGTCCAATATGGTCTTTGTTTGTATATATAGATATATATATCAGGGCTATATTAGGGTTGGGCGATATGGCCTGGGGCCTGGAGCCTATCCCAGCTGACATTGGGCGAGAGGCAGGGTACACCCTGGACTTGTCACCAGACTATCACAGGGCTGACACATAGAGACAGACAACCATTCACACTCACATTCACACCTACGGCTAATTTAAAGTCACCAGTTAACCTGCATGTCTTTGGACTGTGGGAGGAAGCCGGAGTACCTGGAGAAAACCCACGCTGACACGGGGAGAACATGCAAACTCCGCACAGAGGGGCTCCCCCACCCTGGGTTTGAAACAGGAACCTCTTGCTGTGAGCCAACAGTTCTAACCACTGTGCCACCATGCCACCATTATAATAAAACTGAATAAAGCATTGTTATAATAAAGTTAAATAAAGTACTGCTATTCTGAAGCATTCGGCTCGTCTCCGGCCAGAAGTGTTGATGTTCTTGCTGTGAACAGTTTGAGGTTAGCAGTTAGCGGTAAATTAAACCGTTACAGCAGCGTCATTTAACATGACGGTTTATTCACTGAGAGCAAGAAACAAACTAACTATCCAGTTTGTATATTAATAATATTTGCAAGTCCCGGTGGTCCAAATGCAATTAGATAGTCACTGTCTGGAGCCCCTGCAGATGCAAAAACACACCTCACCTGCTCAGTCTAGGAAAGAGAGTGGTGTGGATGGGCGGGGTAGTGTGTGTTTGATAGTCTTTTTTTTTTTTTTCCTTTTTGTATCTGTGAGAGGGAGAGAGCCATTGGAAGGAGTGAGAGAACCAAAATGCCAAAACAAGTATCGTGCCAGTGGCTTTAGTAAATGATGACGATTGATTTATACTCGATATCCATGATATAGTCAGTTCATACATCCCATGTGGAACAAACCACGTGACTTTGAGTATCGACATATCACCCACCCCTAATGTATACTGTATGTTGGGGAGGGTGATATGACCAAAATCTTTTATGATGGTATATGTAATTTTGTATCACGGTAATGTAAATCATGATACAGTAATTGTGCTGTAAATTCAAGACCACTAAACCATACTTCATTCACATTTTCTTCTTTTATTTGGAACTTCTATACAAACAAAAACAACAGTCTCACATGAGACAACGGCTTTTAAGGTTCCCGAGAACAATAATTTAAAGTGTCACTAATTTTTGTATTTACAAATTTGCTCTATTTCTTCATGTCTGCCAAAATCACATTACCTTGCAAGGCAGTTGGAAGAGAATCACAAGATCAGGCGAGCATCATCATTTGCTGCCCTGATTTGCTACATAGCCTTCCCCGAATCTCTACTGGTGGACACATTTTTATGATTCCAATCACCTCTCTGTCAGCTCTCCTAAATTTGTGCCAAATTTAGGCTCGTACGTCTATTTTGCTGGTTTTGGTGGTGCTTTTTTTGGTCGTTTTGTGTGGCTGCGAGTCACTCATCAGGATGAGGAAATCAATCACCAGTCTGTACACTCTCCCTATCCCGACTTCTGCTAGCTTGCCAGGTCAATGTTATAAAATGTAAACATCAGTAAGCAGAGAGGAAATGGTGGACACAAGCTGAACTAGCATCCTGCTAGCCATTGTCCAAGAGTTGGAAATAAATAATATCAGTTCCCAACAGGATATCAGAAACTGTAATATCCTTTGATTCACTGAAATTTGGCTAAATCCTGGACAGCACCATTCAACCAGGTGACTCTTTTTCTGTATGTCAGTTCTAACAGAGCAGACGGCTCTGGCCAGAGAAGAAGCATGTGCTTTGCAGTGAATAAGGGCTGGTGTGAAGGTGAAATTGAGAGGCGATGCCCTGTTTCTGTTGTGGATAACTGCCATAGTTTAGAGGTGGCTGCAGAGGCGGCACTACCCGTGTGAGGAGCACCCATGCAGCCATCATGTTGAGGTCGGGATGTGTGGATAGTGAAATCATTCTACAGCCAAAAACCATGAATTAGCAGAGCCATCCAGAATCATGGACAATTTAAAGCAGCAGCCAACAATGTGAGAAAACGCACAAAATGACTAAATTCCACTGCACAAGTTTAAGGAGCTGATGGGATCACATTTCACTGGAGTTCTACTTTGTATAATTCCACGTGACGAATAAATAATTGATTGATTAATTGATATCTACCATTGCGCAGCATATACAGCCCTGTTTCTGGACTTTAATGTATGTTATTTTTCATTCTCACAATCCTGGAGAATCTCATGAAGTGAATCACCCTGCTTGACTTATCTCGTTTCAAAGGCTGTGATGTGAAACGTTAGTTTGGAGGTTACGTTTTGGTGTTAGTTAAACAGAATCAAAGTGAAGATGCTTCTTTCCAAGCTTGTTATGAGTTACAGTACACACAGTAATTCGCTTGTAAAGGAGAAACACAATTCTTTCAAATAATGCTAACCACATTAGTCCAATTAGCCTGCAATGTGCTCTGGAGACTTGAGTGTAAGTGTTTGTAGCCATTTAATTTTCTTACATGAAAAGAAAAGCTACTTCATGCTTATGTTCCTTGGAAGGCAGGGTACTTCCTGACTCAAACGAGGCGACAGTTGTACCACAACTGTGACTTACTCATTAATAATCTGTTTTACAGGAAAATAGACTTCCAGCAGATTTTCAAACAGATATACAGATTGTAAAGCTCCTTGAGGCGAATAATACCGTAAGATGAGTAGTAATTCAATAAGCAGGTAACAGGGAAACTAGTTGATCCATAACATCAGTACACTGAATCTTACCCCAGTCACTGGTTTCTTCTTTGCATCATTTGCCTTGTGTTCTGTCAGCTGTAATTACATCAATTTCATTATTCTCTCTGCCACTTTCCAACCTTGTCTCCTGATTCCACCATTGTTACGTTTTCCCAATGCATCTCCCAATGTCAGCCCAATGTCTTCCACCTCTTACCTGGTGCCTTTAAGGGTGTTTCTGAAGCCTGTAATACTACCTCTGTTTGCTTTATCTGACTGTACCATTCTCCACCTGTCCACCAGATGCCCTTGGTGTGCTCCCCTCCCCAGCACACCTGTGGTTCATCCCTTAGAGCTACATTTGGTAACTTTTATAAAAAATAAATGTCATAGTTATTGCAACTGTATATCCTGCAGTAGTACATGAGACAGATAAAGAATTTCACGTCTTCAGAAACACATTTTAGTGTACTGTTTAGCTGTAAAATGAGTTTGCTCTGGCCGGTGGGAGATGCTTGGTTTTGGCTCGACGGTTTTCAACATGGTGGCCGGGTCGCAAACTTTCTCATTTTACAGCCAAACAGTACACTAAAGTGTGTGTCTGAAATCATTTGAGGTGAGAAATAAGCAATGCAGTAACAGAATATTGATTCATTTTAAACACGCTGCCTACCCTGTGACAGATGATCACAGTTCTTGAGCAGTGATTGACATGACTGACAGCTGTGTGAGAGACTTCTTGGCTCTGATTGGTTGTTTTCATTTCCGTGCAGTGGATTCTTGCAAAAGAAGAAGCACAGTTGTAACTTCGGACATTAACACAGACTTCACTCTAATTTAGTTTCCCAGACAGACATGTCTGTAAACATGTCTGCACAACACTAGTGCAATGTAGAAATGGACATTATTATTAATTACACAAGTTCTTCTCTAGCTATAACTTTTAAAATTCGTGTTGCCTCGCTGATGCTCCTAACTTTACACAATATCCGAAAATCTCATTAAGGGGTTACCGTAGTCACCTTTTCTCTAGCACCATCCTCAGACCAAAAAGTTGTGACCACTCTTGATTCAGGCAAAAACATGGCCTTTCCAAAAATCAGTGGAATATACATCTAGCAAAATGTGTTGCTGTTGCGTAAAGAGCATTGCAGCATCACTGGTTTGTTAGTGTGGCTGTAAAACTTTAATCTTGTATAATCTTGTGTATTGTAAAACAATACACCGCTTTTTTGTCTATGTGTACTAATTAAAAAGGGAAGAATGGCTGAATCCATGATTCTGTTACAGTGCACTTTTGTCGCTGAGCTAAGCTGCAGGGGTATTTTTGATTTATTTAACAGCACTGTTGTTTCTGAAAGTTCCTCTGTGTGCTGTTTTGAAAGCAGAAATGCAGCACTTACACAAGTCTTGTTGGAGGAAGGAGCTTGATGGTTCAGCTCACTGTCAGCTCTCACATACAGAGACATGTAAAGCAAAGGCACACATTACTGCACACTTTGTTACTGCTATAAAAAAATGCAGTTTAATAGGACAAGGACCACAAAGAATCAGGCCCACAATTATTGACAAGGTGTGAAAATGTGTCAGCCGTTCATTCACCTGTTCTCAAAGTGTTATTGGATATTGTTACATTCTTTGCATCACTCTTCTTCTAACTGTCTCACACTCTCCCAACGTCTAACAGTAAATAATTGTTTGTTGTGTGAAAGCTAAAACCTGTGTACAGCATTCTCCCTCCATTCGTCCTCTCAGCAGTCAGCCTTGGTTTTGTGAAAAGTGGAGGGTTTGTTGGAGCCGCTTTGCTCCATTTAGTTGGTGCACTTTGATGACTTCAGTACTACTAATTACACAGGCGCCGCCAAGGAGGCAATCTCAAAGTGCATAACCCTGAAAGTCTTACACACTGATATCTAAATGTTACCCTGTGGAGTTGCACCATAATGTGAATGTTCTTAATCATCTACTATATGCTTTCTAGTACCTCTGTGCCATCTGGCAGTATTACAGCATACAAATCCCATGATAATGTTCTAAAGAATGCACTGCACGTCAGAGATATGCTACCCATTTTGAGTCACACTATAATGTATGTAAAGCATACTTAAAGTTAGCTTATGGAGACATATATACAGCATACATTACTGTGGCCATTAATTGTGCAACAGTCCTTAATAATGCATTTGTTCCACCATTTAAAGTTAAATAGACCAGAAAGTCTTTTACTTTAGGCTCCGATTACCTAATTTCTCTTCTGACAATTAGGAGATTCACTGTTTCATCAACGAAATATTGAGAGATCAAAGAGATTTCGTTTTAGTATGTGTTGGCAGTTGAGAGGTGTCTCAGCCTATCAGAGTCAGCTGTGGTGGTTCATACTTGAGTCTCGCTCATCAAATTTACCCAGGATTCCTGCGCTTTTTTTCTAAATTTGCCAATTTTGGCTTTTTTAAGGTCATTGACTCCCAAAATTTTAAACCAAATTCCAAAACATCACTTCAGAAACCAATGAGTGACATTATAGAGCAGGGGTGGCCAACCCACGGCTCGCGAGCCGCATGCGGCTCTTTGCCTGTCAGTGTGCGGCTCTTCGATCCATTAATTAAAATCATCAGCGTGCGGCTCTTCCGTCATAAAAAAATCAATGTATTGTTATGAGTGCATATGGCCCTTTAAGAAATGTAACAGGCATAGGTGGAGCGAGTGAGAGAGAGAGGAGTGCACACGGGCAGGTGAGAGGGTGTGGAGTTCGGGAGGAATGCAGGACTGCAGCGCCGTGGCGATACAGCACAACAAAAAATGTCAGAGAAGAAATGCGTGTCCTTGTGTGTGTGTGCGCGTGTGTGGAGAGAGTATGAGAGAGGGAGAGAATGTGTGTGGAGTAGTGTTGCACGGTATACTAGTACCAACGGTAGACCGCAGTAGGCTGCTACTTAAACAACACGGTACATGACATGGTGCCACTACTGTGGGATAAGTTCAAAGTCCAATCAAAGGAGGGTGAGTGTCCATGCGCTGGCCAATAACAGCCATAGTGCTCCGCGGCGCAAGATAATGGCTTACCGGCGACCGAGAAGCCCGGCTCCAGGTGAATAAATTGGCGTCATGACTGCCCAGAAATACCTGACCAGCCGAGCCGTGGCGGCACACAGGTATGTGGCGTGTCAGAGGAGAAACAAGCTGTTCACATTTCTCTCTTTGTGGCAGGTAACGGTCCACAAACCTCACCGCACTTTAGGGACTGTTC